>NC_134486.1:370531453-370676391 GCF_040206685.1 Ascaphus truei
CATTCATTCAACATAGAAAAAAAAAAACTTACCTGCTCTCGCACGGCATCCTCCTCACCGCCACCTCGCCACATACCGGGACCAGGGCCAAAACCCGGGACGGACGGGGAACCGGGACAGAACACAAAAAAACAGGACTGTCCCGGCAAAAGCGGGACAAATGGTCACCCTACCTACAGTTATATGCTGTACGTATCCTACACCACAGTAGCAGGTAGTTCCCATCTGCAGGACTACGCAGAGACCTGGGTGGACTGCAAGTGATTTTCAGTTATTGGACTGGATCTGCAACTTGGCAGGACAAGAGGCTCTTTAATGAGATGAGCCACTACCAGTCTCATGGTGAGAGGGAAGGGAAGGTGTTGCACTGTGTATACTGAAAACCTGTCCTGTTCACAATGCATTGTGTATGCTGAAGAAGTTGCGTGCTGTTATAATAAATACTCAAAAGTTTCACTATGCACCTGTAGCCATGCATAATAATGGACTACTAAATTGCGCAATAGCGTGTCTGTGGTTGGTCTAGCGCTCCCTGCTGGTCAGTGAGCGTAACATTATAGCATTATTATGTGAATATAATGATGTTTGACAATTTATTTGTGTTTTATTTTGCAGTGTTTCCTGGCGCAAGGTACACCAAATTTAGGTCCCAGCCGGGACGGTGGGGATTCACCAGGGGGAGTATGTAGCCATGCATAATAATGGACTGCAGACATCTTCCCTGTTGGCAGTAAGCCCTGGTAAGTACAGGCCTTTTATGGAGGTTTTCCCTCACACCCTGAGGTATAAAGGGCACAACACTGTCAGTTAAGAGTGTTGAAAAGCAGTGGTTGCAGTTGTTGCACAGGGAGTGCAAGATAGTTTTGTGACCCTAGTGCTGTAACTAGTGGCACGAATATTCTAATCAAGCCTGTCTAGGCAACACTGTGTCCAGGGACCTGGCACAGGGGTGATCTCCCTAAAGGGAGAGGGGATCCCAATCCAATTGAGGAGGGCAGTACCTGGCAAAGGGACAGCACGGAGTAATGTGCGGCTGAAAGCTGCATGGGGCAGTCTACTGTAATCAGATCATCACTAAAGATGCCCTTGTTAAAGAAACCCCCACTGTGTGAGTGTGAGATTACTCTACAGTGGCAGTCACCAATGAGAAGGAGTTCCTCACCAGGACCATCTCCCTGCGGAAGCATAGATCCTGATGAGGTGGAGGCGCTGCACATGATGTAAGTTGGACTCGCACCCACTACCTCAGCTACCTGTCCTGATGACATCCCCTAATACCATCAAGCGGGAAACTCAGGAGTCCTGTTACTTGCAGGTGCACCACCATACACAATCACATAATGGGTACCGGTTAGACCACACGGGCCAATGTGAGCTTGGGTGGGTCAGACAAGGGGGTCCACCCGTTACATTTGGAGGCGCTGCTGAGATCCCTGTTAACAGGACAGGCTTTTGCTAGGTACACGCTAGGAAACAGGGAGAGTGTCTGCTGCCACTTTGTGCTTGATGGAGAAAGTAGGAGGAGGGGTTGCCAAACCAGCCCCTGCCCTCCAGTTGCGAAGAGCCATTGACCAGTACAGACCTCTGAAACGAGTACCTCCTCTGGTGAATATGGCTGGGGTCTCTGAGAAAGTGGAACAGAGTCCCTTGATCACTACACATCCCTACTCAGCTCCAGGAGGCTTCCTGATCATCCGGGTAGAGGGTGTGGAGACTGTGGCGTGTCTTTGCCTGCAGTGCAGACTGCCGTGCGGAGCCGTGGGCAGCGAGGCCCGATGCCCTCACTGTGGACTGCAGTATATGTGTCCCATGACGACTTTTGTGCCAGTGCAAGCTATAGAAGCTAAGGAGGATATCCCTATGCTGGCAGCGGAGCTTCCGGGCGCATTGTGGCGAGAATCCGCGAGTTCCGACGAACCGGGTCCGGTTCTCAAGAAAGAGAAAGTTAGTCACAGACGAGGTGACCAGAGAGGGGCGCACCGGCGGTCCCCTACCGGGATGCCCCGACCGAATGCAAAACTTGAATCCTCGGACGAGGAGTGTGCTAGGCTGTCGAGTGCGATGGTTCTAAAGAAGGACTACCATACTATTGGTACGCCTTGGCGAAATGCTATCCCTCGTGGTGGAGAGTCACGGAGTCGAGTGTCTCCCATACCGCGCCGACCCGATCAACGGAGTCCCACGACCGTGGTGACTAGTGGGTCGAAAGGAAGTCGCTCTACCCCAACCCTGCGCAGTGCTACCCCAAAGATGTGTTTGTCGCAGGCTCCGTTGGTGATTAAAGAGGATTGGAACCAGGCCCAGACGGGATCGCGCCGGAGCAGGGCGTTACCGGATGTCCTGGTGGAGGAAGAGGTCTCGATTGGGGACCCAACCCAAGATGGCGATGAGGCACGTGTGGACATGGAAATGGTTTCCGGTGACCCGAGCGGGGTCGACTGGGAAATGATCGCGCCTCTGCGGTCGAGCAGAGGAAGCCGGTCGCCTCCATCAAGAAGAGATAGGAGTCGAGTCGGAGGGTGAAGAGTCCGTCCACTGGTGAAGAGGAGAGACTTTGTGGTGGAGCGAAGGCAGGTATTGCCGTGGAGCAGGCCGTAACCCTGCCGATACCTACTGTCTGGCCCTATCCCCAAACCCCATCCAACCCCAGAGTTAGCCTCAAGGCCCTAGATAAAGTCCCTGCCCCAGTCGCTGTCACGTTTGGGTCAACGTCTAGTCTAGGGATGTCAGGGGATTCCCGGGGCCCTTCCGAGGAACGGACTGCAAGCTTGGACTGGGGAACGGCGTACGATGATGGATCGGTGGGGGGAGGAATGTGTTCCCGACAAGTGTCGGTGTCTAGTGACTGCCCTAGTGTGTTGCGGGTAACCATTGGAGATAAGTCGCAGCGCCGGGGAATCGATGCACCATCTGAGGGTACTTCGGGAGTATCTTCTGGTGGGCCCGAGGAAGAGGAGGAACCCCTAGAATCTGGGCAGGAGGAGATCCGAGAGACCAGATGGTGGGCGCCCCTTTTTTAGGGATATGTAGCGAGGCTTGATCGCACCCGTTTCATTCTAGAAAGGGATGGGGTGGTGGATCATTGGTGGGCTACAGGGGAGTTCGATGATGCAGCTTTCTTTACCCAATTGCGCCTGAGGTGGGGTAAGATTAGGCGAGGGTTAATTACGCCCAAGGGTTCCGCGGGGTTAGAGGATCCCGTGGAAACAGACGAGCCCCTGTAATGGGTGTTGCCGGGGAAGGCAGGATACGCTAGGTTGACTCGGACATGCCGCGCTGAGCAAGCCATAGCAGCTAAATATAAGAGGTCTCATGGGCTTGAGTACCCTTATGTCCCCGAACCTCTGATGAGGGAGATAGAAGACAACCGGGAAAGGTGGCTCCGAGCTGACATCGAATACTATATCGTAAATAAGGGAGGTGCCATTAAGGGAGATCGGGCCGAGCAGCGAATTGAGCAGTTAATACGGGTTTGGAAAATTGGGCGCAGTGTCTACATGCACAAAGTAGTATACTGTAATGAGTGAGGCCTGCCCCGGGAGTATAGTGTTACAGTGACCAATGCTGCGGGAAGGGAGGTGAAGAAGCCAGACCCTAGACACTATTACTAAATTGCGCAATAGCGTGTCTGTGGTTGGTCTAGCGCTCCCTGCTGGTCAGTGAGCGTAACATTATAGCATTATTATGTGAATGTAATGATGTTTGACAATTTATTTGTGTGTTCTTTTGCAGTGTTTCCTGGTGCAAGGTACACCAAATTTAGGTCCCAGCCGGGACGGTGGGGATTCACCAGGGGGAGTATGTAGCCATGCATAATAATGGACTGCAGACATCTTCCCTGTTGGCAGTAAGCCCTGGAAAGTACAGGCCTGCCAGCAGTAGTTATGGAGGTTTTCCCTCACACCCTGGTCAGGTGCCCTGTGTATGGATGGGAGTGGCTACATGCTCTGAGTCCCTGGATAATGACATCAGAGATGTGCCTGCCCCCTGAGGTATAAAGGGCACAACACTGTCAGTTAAGAGTGTTGAAAAGCAGTGGTTGCAGTTGTTGCACAGGGAGTGCAAGATAGTTTCGTGACCCTAGTGCTGTAACTCGGGGCACGAATATTCTAATCAAGCCTGTCTAGGCAACACTGTGTCCAGGGACCTGGCACAGGGGTGATCTCCCTAAAGGGAGAGGGGATCCCACTCCAATTGAGGAGGGCAGTACCTGGCAAAGGGACAGCACGGGGTAATGTGCGGCTGAAGCTGAGAGCTGCATGGGGCAGTCTACTGTAATCAGATCATCACTAAAGATGCCCTTGTTAAAGAAACCCCCACTGTGTGAGTGTGAGATTACTCTACAGTGGCAGTCACCACCGAGAAGGAGTTCCTCACCAGGACCATCTCCCTGCGGAAGCACAGATCCTGATGAGGTGGAGGCGCTGCACATGATGTAAGTTGGACTCGCACCCACTAC
The DNA here is from genome assembly GCF_040206685.1 of Ascaphus truei. Classification (NCBI taxonomy): domain Eukaryota; kingdom Metazoa; phylum Chordata; class Amphibia; order Anura; family Ascaphidae; genus Ascaphus; species Ascaphus truei. Next base: position 370,535,913 of record NC_134486.1, read on the forward strand.
CTCAGCTACCTTTCTTGATGACATCCCCTAATACCATCAAGCGGGAGACTCAGGAGTCCTGTTACTTGCAAGTGCATCACCATACATGATCACGTAATGGGACCATGGGACGTAATGGGACGTAATGGGACCACACGGGCCAATGTGAGATTGGGTGGGTCAGACAAGGGGGTCCACCCGTTACACACCCTATCCCAAATGCTGGGCTGGGATAGGGGTGTTACAGATATAAAGTTTCTGTGCCACTCCAGAGGGCTGCCAACAGCTGGTCAGGACCAGAGTAGGAATGGACCTAGCCAACGTCTACCCTGCTCAGACAATTGGGCACCACTTCTCCATTCATCTATACCAATGAAGCCTCGCTACCATGCTTATTTGCATGCCCTTACCCAGAATAACTTGCTTTACTGGGAGCTCTGTATTTTGTGTGCAGTAGAGCAGATTTATGGACCTGTGAGAGATGTCAATGTGCTGATAACTGTTTGTTAATCATTACTGTACTGTGTACCATGGAGGGTTTTTTGGGCATTTTTGTTACTGGCTATAACCTATTTGTATGTCTATGTTATCTGGTACTTTCTTTACCATAAATTACCAATTTGGCATCATGCCAATTCCTTGTCCTATTTTTTTAATTTATTTTTTTACAAACATTCATAACTGCAGTATTCTTTTAAAATGAGTTAAAAAACGTAACTGTTTTGCTTTAAAAAAATAAAATAAAAGCAAGACGTTTAAAAAGGAGTCTGCTTCTAATATAAAGTGTTCACTTAAGACAAAGTTTCTTTATCAGTAATGTATCACCAGTGTTGGAAACATTTATGCTGCTAGATAATTTAATTACATGATACATTCCTGTCATCTGGAGTTTAAAGTTCTGTACAATTACATTTACAGTATGTCTATGATACCTTGAGCTTCCTATACAAGACCAGGGGTGCTCAGCGCCAGTCCCCCCCCCCTCTCCCCGCAGCCCCCAAAGGTCAGGTTTTCAAAATATCCCTGCTTCAGCACTGGTGGCTCAATCAGGACTGAGCCTCTGATTGAGCCACCTGTTCTGAAGCAGAGACTGATTGAGCCACCTGTGCTGAATCCGGGATATCCAGAAAACCTGACCTGTTGGTAGCTGTTGAGGACTGGAGTTGGCTACCCCTGGTATACACAATAAGATTGTACTGTCGCGAGGGGTTCTCTTTCTGCATCACAACGCTCACTTGCTGATAGAGAAGCCTTGACCTGAAGGAAGGAAGCTTTGAACGAGAGGGGCTGGAGAAAACTAAGCGATAACAACATTTTTTGCTGAGACTGAATACCACCAAACAGCAGCGGTAAGAGACAATGCCTGCTCTTGTATTTTTAGATACAAAACCTACAGTACAGTAAATCAATTAGGATGTAACCCTTTTTATGCTGAAATGGCCGCAGAATCTGTTTGTATTGCATGTACTGGGAGTTTTGGGCAACTGGCAAATGTAAATATATTGGGAATGGGCTCACATAAGCCCCCAAGATGTAGAGGGTGATAACATTCCAGGCTATTAGTGAGAAAGCTAGTTTATCTCTGACTTTTTGACTTAATAATTAAAACCAGAAGTTTTTTTTCTGTGTATTTTTTCCAAAACAATGTTTTCTTCTTGGCTTAGTCAGTATAGGAATTAAAAATTGTTCCAGACGGCAATTTATTTATTTTTAACATTTTGTTTAGATGTATATAATTGAAGCAGGTCACTGGTCTCCAGGTGAACAAAATATAAGTGCGCAACTACAATCAATATAGGTGAGGTGATAAAGTGATGTAATTAATATGTGACCTTAAATAAAATTGAAGTTTACGGAGCGTCTGCAGCTGTGACACCAGGGATGGCTCTGGTCCCCCCTATTAGCACACAAAAAAACAAAAAACACAGCGCACAACGCTCATAGTGCATTAAAAGGTATCTTTAGTAACCAAAAAAGAAGGTAAGTATTGTGCGTACATTTAAATAAATATTAATAACCGGAGACCGTAGAAGCCCTACCTCGAGGCTGAGGGCTGGAATACCAGCGATTGGATTAAAGATTACCCAGGCCCTACCCCGAGGCTGATGGAGTGAGAAGGAGAGAGCCACGAGACTATCACGGGCGTCCGTTGGTGTTTTGGGTAACATTAACCCTGAAATGCTTGTTAATATTTATTTAAATGTACGCACAATACTTACCTTCTTTTTTGGTTACTAAAGATACCTTTTAATGCACTATGAGCGTTGTGCGCTGTGTTTTTTGTATTTTTGATCACTGGTCTCCAGAGCTGAATCCCGTTCATTTCAACTCCATGGACCCTCTACTTCCGGAGATTCTTACCTCCGAAGTAGGTGCCGGTAGCTGATCCAGTTCAGCAAGAAGGGATTTCAGGTTTAACACTCCCACGTCACATGGACCAATAGGAAGCCGTACCGATGATGTCACAGCTTCCTATTGGCCCGCAGGCCAGGAAATAACTGAACAGTGACCATTACGAGATCCCTGCTTGACGAGGAGAGCGGCTACCAGCACCTGACAGGTAAGTACAGTATCTCCGGAAGCAGGGCGTCTCCGGAGCGGAAAATAACAGGGTTTAGCTTTGGAAACCCTTTGCTTTAATTCTATATATATATATTTTTTTTAGACTACCTCTTTAAAAGACAAAAGAGCCCACATGCTATGTCCAGTATGACAAATTATGTATTTGATCTATCTTCTTCCCTCATCACGTCACAGTAAACCCATTTCAGTAGATCCTACACTACCAATATTATACTGTCATGTATTTCTTCCACTGCATAGAGAGAAGAGAGGAAACACAAAGCTGCAAGCGTATAGCATGGGGTCTGTGGCATACATGCGGTGCCTAAAGGGTTAAAATGTAAGAAGCGCTGTATTGGCTATGTATGAGCTACTGTACAGTGCAGTAAAACTGGTAAACAAACAGAAATTTCCTACTAATTAGTGATACAAATCTAAACAAAAGTGCAAAAAACATATATACTTCCCATGCTTGTCGCTGCAGCAAATACATCTCCACCCCTCCCCTTGTGGGAGAGAACTCTTAATAGACTATTCATTCACGTCTGGGTGTAGGCTTCAAATATTTTAGACAAAGTATTGAACTAAATGACCCACATTTATGATGAAAGAATATTGATAAAATACATAGCAATGTACTAAATAATTTGCCATATTGGATGTAGCATTGGGGCTCTTGTATTTTGTTGCATACTGTATGTTAGGTCACAAACCGAGCAGCCCTCCAAATTACACACACGCACGTACGCACACACGCGCACGCACACACACACACACACACACACACACACACGCACCTGGCGAGTGGAAAATGGCTCGTGGCCAGTAGATTTCCCCTGCTCTGCAAAAAAAAAATCCCCTGCACCAAAAAATAAATAAAAATAAAATCTCTCTAGCTCTGTGGTTCCCAATCTGTGCGCCGCGTGACTGGCCTACAGGGACGCCACGAGTTTGTGTCAGAGGAGAATATATATATATATATATATATATATAAACAAACGAATAGACTAAAGAAAAGAACCCCTATGCTGAGAGCACTCAAACGGCTGGTGAACTGATATTGCTAAACCAGGGGCCTGATAATAAGGTAAGTATGCTAAACTAATTGTAATGATGAATAATTTAAAATAAACTTTAATAAGAGGAATCCTCAATTAAAATATAGATATGTGGATCGACCTCTATGTGAGGTGTACCTGAACAATATGGCAAAATGATAAAAAAAAAAGGTGGGTGGTAAATAGGAATAAAGGATGGTTAACCCTACTGAAAGCAATAGGTTCTCTCAGTAACACCAGCTACCAATAAATGGTAAATAGGTGACACAACTCACTGATGAATAAATGTGAGCCACAAATAACCTGAAATCTTTTATATATTAGTGTGGCTGGCCAAAGACTCAACTATAACAGATTAGTATGCCCACTATATATCAAACCCACCTCATGGAAACATCTCTAGATGGACACAAGCTATATGTCCATTGGTGTGGATAAATAGTAAACGGAAGTAAGATGCTTCTATAAGGACGTCCTAACCCACATAGGCAGATAAATGACAACAATATGTTTTTTGTCTGGACAAAAAGGCAGACTAACCACGTCTGTCAGGATGTCTCAATTGACATATAGGAGACCTATTTTATAATGCTGCATAGGACATGATACCGCAAAATTAGGGCTGGTAAGTATAGTTGTCTACGTCCTAATAGGTGTCCCAAAGACGTGTGTCCTGCCTATCATAAAGTGCAACACAGCTAGTCAGATAGTAAACCAAGATATATACTGAATATAAGGTAATTCCAGAGCTGCGAGTCAGACAAATTGGCAGACTAGTATTGTCTGGCAAGGTGTCTCAAATGACAATGTCTTGTGCCCAGAAAACCATAGTAGGTCCTAATAGTTAAAGTGTCTTGCTGTGTACTTTATATTAAGTGCACTTAATAGGAACAATCTGCTTCAAAGTTGCATATGATATCTCCAAAAGGGGTAATAAACCCGTTGTGTCACAGTTTAAAAGGCAGTGAAGGTAGCGAGAGCATACACACTGCGTGACTGGACAAAGTAGCAGACTAGGAGCGTCTGGTACTATGTCTCTGACTGTCACGACTAACACTGTGCTGCCGCTAAATCAGTAACTGGTCATAAGTCCTTTAGCACATATTGCGCATTAAATCCCCCTCCTAAGTATACAGACACGTGGAGTCTGTGTACCGTGCAGCTCCAAACATAGGAGATGGAGTCATAAGTTTGATCGGTAAGCGTAAGTGGCGGACCGAAAGTCTCTGTTGCCGCCACCTATGACGTCAGTATGCCTAATGCCGACGTACGTTTCGCTTGAACGCTTTGTCGAGGCTGCAAAGGAACACCTCCAAACATCCGCTATTTAAAGGTGATGTGCATGTTCCTTATTGGTTAATTGATAATTAGTTCCATGTTGGTCTCTGAGGGCCTCTGGTGGTCAGAATAGTTATGAATGAATGTGTGTGAAAAGGACAATCCAGTGGGAAACAGTCTCTGGGGGCCTCTAGTGGTGAAATCCAGATAATCATAAATGGATAAATGATGGAGCAGCAAGGATAATAGTGGATTCATTTCCTAAAGGTAAGAGACATTATCAAATGAATGGGTAGAATACAAATCCCTCGTTGAGACCCTGAGGGGAGAGTGTACCTAGAGTATAAATCCACCTGGATTCTTTTTGTAATCAAATCTCATCCCTGTCTCCTTTTCTGGGGCCAAGTGAGAATTGATCTATGCCATCAAATGACAAAACATTGCTGTCTCCATTATGATGTACCAAACGTGTCTAGCTACCGGTGTGTCAATTTGGTTGCGAATAGAGCCTAGATGTTCTAATACTCGGTGCCTAAAAGGCCGTCTAGTTTTTCCCACGTATTTCTTTTGGCAAATGCAAGTAACCAAATATATAACACCCGAAGATTTACAATTAATAAATCTTCTGATGTCAAAGTTCCTGGTATTATTCCAGTTTTTGAAGTTTTTATTGACTTGCACGCCTTACAGTTGTGGCAACTAAAGCAGCCTTTTGGTTTCTCTGGTAGCCAAGTATTTGGATTCTTTTCTCCTTCGAAATGACTATTAACCAGATGGTCACGTAGATTTTTTGCTCTCCTTGGTGTCATTTTAGGGTAGGTTTTGAGTATTTCATTTAAATCTGAATCTGCTCTTAGAATATGCCAGTGTGTTTGGAAAATTTTCTGGCCTGTTCCCATTGTGAATTGTAGGTTCCAATGAACCTGATGGAGTTTGGTTTTAGCCCATGTATTTTGTCTCTAAGGAGAATTTCCCTAGAGATACTTTTGGCTCTTTTGTAGGCCCTTTTCACACTATTCCTGCTATAACCACGGTCCAGGAATCTTTCTTTCATGAGGCTAGCTTGTTCTTCAAATTCAGAGGATGTGGTACAGTTTCGTCTTATTCAAAAGAACTGACCAACTGAGATGTTCCTAATTATATTGGGCGGATGATGACTGTTAGCCCTTAGGATACTGTTGGTTGCAGTTGCCTTTCTGAATATAGTTGATGATAGGTCCCCATTTTCCTTGATCGAGATTTTGAGATCAAGAAAAGAAATCTGTCGGACCAACTTCAATAGTGAGTCTTAGGTTGTTTTCGTTAGTATTCAATATGGCGATGAACTCTATCAACAGTTTCTCTGTCCCATTTCAGAGTTAAAGTACATCATCTATGTACCTGTACCACATTTGTATGTGGTTGGTGAAGTTTTCCATGTTCTCAGAGAATACTACTTCTGCCTCCCACCAGCCCAGGTACAAGTTGGCATATGAAGGAGCACATTTCGTGCCCATTGCTGTACCCTGGGTCTGGTGGTAGAGTGTTTTGTTAAACCAGAAATAATTATTGGTTAAAACAAAAGTCAACAACTTAAGAACAAACTCATTGTGTTTCAAGAGATGGTTACCTCTAGTTTTCAGAAAGTACGATACTGCAAATAAACCGACTTTATGGGGTATGCTTGTGTATAGCCCTTCAACATCTAGGGACACCAAGATAGTATCTGCAGTAACATTGACATTCTCTATTTTGCAGAGAATGTATTTGGTGTCCCTAAGATGCGATGGAAGGGCTATGACAAATGGTCTCAAGATCCGGTCAATGTAATCACTGGCATTTTCAGTTAAACTGCCAACGCCAGAGACTATAGGCCGTCCCAGTGGCGGTGTCTTCCCCTTGTGTATTTTGGGTAGACTATACAGGGTAGCGATTTTAGGCTGTTTAACTAGGATAAAGTCTTTCTCTTTTTCAGTGATCACATTGTCTAGTTTACCATTGTTTAGGATCTCACTGAGTTCCAGGTTGTAACTGGTAGTGGGGTCAGTTTTTAAAATGGAGTAGCAGGCCCCGTCTGATAATAGCCTCTCATTTTCGGTGACATAGTCCTTACTCTTAAGGATAACCATATTGCCCCCTTTATCTGAGGGCTTTATGGTGATTGTTTTATCCTGTTCGAGCTCCTTGAGGGCCATTCTTTCACAGTTGTTAAGGTTATCATACATGATTCTAGCAGATTTGTTAAGATGTTCCAGGTCTTTGGTGACCAAATTAACAAACACTGCTATATTGGAGCATGAATCTGAGGAGGGCAAACATTTCGATTTCGGTCGTAAGGTCGTAAAAGGGCCCTCATCCAGTGGTGTATCTGATACTGCCATTAATTCCATTAGGGTATCCAAGTTCTGCCTACTCATCAAGTCCATTGGGTCGAGGCCTAAGTCTTCTGTAATCCTAGTGTCCCTTCGCTTGAACATCTTATGCAGAAGTAACTTTCTTGCAAATAAATTCAGGTCTTTGACCCACTCGAATATATCAAATCGACCTGATGGTGAAAATGATAACCCTTTGGATAAAACACTAAGATGATGTGTGTTTAGCTCAAAATCAGAAAGATTAATAATGTGGCTTTCATCAGATCCACAATTAGAATGTGTCATCTCGTGCTCAATTAATAACGTGTCCTGCTTCTGTACCTCCTGTGTTTTCCTTGACCTCTTGTGCCCCCTCCTGGTCTTCCTCTGCAAGAATTTTGTGGCCCAGTTGCCTGTAAAAAAGTATTAGACTCCTGGAACCTAGTCTGCATATGATGTTTGGGGGTTTCCTCTTCTACATCTGAGATCTCATATTCAGTTGAGGTTTCTAATATGTCCTTCGATGTTGTTACAATGTTTGTCTTTTTAGAGTGATATCTATAAACATCAGAGGGGATAGTCAGACGGTGCACAGCTGCCGTCAGAATAAGAATCAGGAAATCCACACGCTTTACATCTTAAAGGCTATATTTAATGAGTGCATACACAAAAAACCATACTGCTACAAAAAAACTTCTTGACGCGTTTCGTCCCGCTGGGGACTTTGTCAAAAGAGTAACTGGCATTGACCCCAGTGACGCTTATATAGGGAGACTAGAATGTCTATTGGGTGGATGTAATTGAATCAGATGTTAAACACACCAGATGCATAATGAAGTAATAAGGGTCTAGGTAAAATAACCTCTAATTAACCCTCTCACCGATCCTCACTTGTAAGACGTCACTCAGGGCCAATCTCATGCAGTAAACATACATAAGTAACAAATAAATAACCAAAAAATGTTTAAAAACAATTCTTAACACTGCCGTCTAGATACAAAGATCTATCTTGCACCAAACAATTACCAGTAGTAATGTAGCAGAAACAGCAACATATATCATGTAACATGTATAGTAATACTGTAAGTGGACAAAATCACAATTCATATAAAGCTATTATATTACACTATGGACTCTATATAGAATATGTAGAGTTATATCTCTGAAAATATAAATAATGTCATCTCTAATCTAATCACACAATAGAATACATTTATATTTAATAATAATAAATCACTCAATTATATAATAATCATTATAACACTAAAGATAAAAATCACATAATGATATAAAAATATACACCACTATAGATCTAATAAAAATTCTAAATAATATCATAGTAGCAACAACATTAACTAAAGATTAATCTGTGATCATATATAAAAAACTTATACAAAAACCTTCAATGTATATCAAACTAAAAAGTGCTTGAGATCCCACTCTACATTAATCCCTGTGGGTTGCAATGTGTTCATAGCATGTATCCAATACATCTCCCTTGTATTAAGTTTGTTAATTCTATCCCCCCCTCTAAGGTGGATACCAACGTGTTCAAGAGCTGAGAAAGAAAATTTGGAAATATCTCCTAGACTACACATTGAAAAATGTCGAGACACTGGATGTAACAGATCCTTCTTTAGAATATGTCTAATGTGTTCTTGAACCCTTACTCTCACTGGTCTAATGGTGCGGCCAATATATGACATTTTACACCCACACTGTAAATGATAGATCACGTAACTAGAGTGACAATTCATAAATTTACCAATACGATGGTCACCCTCACATGTGGGAATACTTTTTATAGCTCGAGCATATTTACAAAAATAGAAGGTTGCGAGGCGGTTCACTGCTGCCGCCGGGGTATGAATGCAGACACGCAATGAATAATAAAAAGTATTTATTTGTGCATATTACACAGAAATTCGCTGCAGAGCAAACTCTGACGCGTTTCGTTCCTAGCAGGAACTTTGTCATCTCCCATGGTTGTCGCGGTATGTGGATAGGTTTCTTCAACCATTGGTATATCAATTACCATCCTACATTAAAGATACCTCAGATTTAATAAGGTCCATAAGGGACTTGGAATGGAAGCGGGGATACAGGTGGGTCACACTTGATGTGGCTTCCCTGTATTCCATCATTTCACACGAACAGGGCATATATGCACTTCAACATTTTCTGAGTTTATCAGATCTATCGGTCACTTTGAGCACCTTTTTATTGGAATCAGTCACTTTTTTATTAACACACAATTATTTTATGTTTGATTCACGTTATTATTTACAAAAATTAGGCACGGCTATGGGTTCTTCTTTCGCGCCATCTTATGCGAATCTTTTTATGGGTCTTTGGGAGTCACGTCACATTTATCACGATTCTAATTTATTTCGTAGTCACATCATCTTTTACAAGCACTTTATTGATGATCTTATTTTGGTGTGGGATGGGGATTCTGACTCACTTTCCACGTTTGTTAATACACTTAACACTAATGATTACAATTTAAAATTTACACACATAGAAAATATTCACCATATAGAATATCTAGACATAACACTTTTTATAGATACTGATAAAAAGATACAGACAGATATCTTTCGCAAACCCATGTCCAAAAACGCTCTTTTATGTGCGACTAGTTGTCACCCTCCAGCTCTGATTAGGAGTATACCAAAGGCTCAGTTTATTCATTTAAAAAGACTCTGCTCAAATAATGATATGTTTTTGACCCGTTCCCTTGAAATGGCGAATAATTTTAAAGAAAGAGGATACAAAGATATTGATGTCATTAAAGCGTTTGAGTATGCAGACTCTCTTGATAGAGAAGAAGTTATTAAATCTAAAAAATATAATAAGAATAAGAGGCAATACAATTATGAAAATGATTCCATGTGTCCATCCTTTATTTCAGTCTACAGTAGACAATCTAAAGCGATCAGAGATATATTTCACAAACATTGGAAAATACTTACTCTAGACAAGGACATAGCATCCCTGGTACAGGGAGGACCAAGGTTTATCTATAAAAAAACTAAAACTTTAGGTTCTCACCTCTCACCAAGGTTATTTAATGCCAATCCCCAAAGATCACAATTTAGTAACATACCAAGAGGTTTTTTCCCATGTGGGCGGTGCTCAGTTTGTAAATATGCTCGAGCTATAAAAAGTATTCCCACATGTGAGGGTGACCATCGTATTGGTAAATTTATGAATTGTCACACTAGTTACGTGATCTATCATTTACAGTGTGGGTGTAAAATGTCATATATTGGCCGCACCATTAGACCAGTGAGAGTAAGGGTTCAAGAACACATTAGACATATTCTAAAGAGGGATCTGTTACATCCAGTGTCTCGACATTTTTCAATGTGTAGTCTAGGAGATATTTCCAAATTTTCTTTCTCAGCTCTTGAACACGTTGGTATCCACCTTAGAGGGGGGGATAGAATTAACAAACTTAATACAAGGGAGATGTATTGGATACATGCTATGAACACATTGCAACCCACAGGGATTAATGTAGAGTGGGATCTCAAGCACTTTTTAGTTTGATATACATTGAAGGTTTTTGTATAAGTTTTTTATATATGATCACAGATTAATCTTTAGTTAATGTTGTTGCTACTATGATATTATTTAGAATTTTTTATTAGATCTATAGTGGTGTATATTTTTATATCATTATGTGATTTTTATCTTTAGTGTTATAATGATTATTATATAATTGAGTGATTTATTATTATTAAATATAAATGTATTCTATTGTGTGATTAGATTAGAGATGACATTATTTATATTTTCAGAGATATAACTCTACATATTCTATATAGAGTCCATAGTGTAATATAATAGCTTTATATGAATTGTGATTTTGTCCACTTACAGTATTACTATACATGTTACATGATATATGTTGCTGTTTCTGCTACATTACTACTGGTAATTGTTTGGTGCAAGATAGATCTTTGTATCTAGACGGCAGTGTTAAGAATTGTTTTTAAACATTTTTTGGTTATTTATTTGTTACTTATGTATGTTTACTGCATGAGATTGGCCCTGAGTGACGTCTTACAAGTGAGGATCGGTGAGAGGGTTAATTAGAGGTTATTTTACCTAGACCCTTATTACTTCATTATGCATCTGGTGTGTTTAACATCTGATTCAATTACATCCACCCAATAGACATTCTAGTCTCCCTATATAAGCGTCACTGGGGTCAATGCCAGTTACCCTTTTGACAAAGTCCCCAGCGGGACGAAACGCGTCAAGAAGTTTTTTTGTAGCAGTATGTTTTTTGTGTATGCACTCATTAAATATAGCCTTTTAGATGTAAAGCGTGTGGATTTCCTGATTCATATTCTGACGGCAGCTGTGCACCGTCAGAATAGGAAGCCGTACCGATGATGTCACAGCTTCCTATTGTCCCGCAGGCCAGGAAATAACTGAACAGTGACCATTACGAGATCCCTGCTTGACGAGGAGAGCGGCTACCAGCACCTGACAGGTAAGTACAGTATCTCCGGAAGCAGGGCGTCTCCGGAGCGGAAAATAACAGGGTTTAGCTTTGGAAACCCTTTGCTTTAATTCTATATATATATATTTTTTTTAGACTACCTCTTTAAAAGACAAAAGAGCCCACATGCTATGTCCAGTATGACAAATTATGTATTTGATCTATCTTCTTCCCTCATCACGTCACAGTAAACCCATTTCAGTAGATCCTACACTACCAATATTATACTGTCATGTATTTCTTCCACTGCATAGAGAGAAGAGAGGAAACACAAAGCTGCAAGCGTATAGCATGGGGTCTGTGGCATACATGCGGTGCCTAAAGGGTTAAAATGTAAGAAGCGCTGTATTGGCTATGTATGAGCTACTGTACAGTGCAGTAAAACTGGTAAACAAACAGAAATTTCCTACTAATTAGTGATACAAATCTAAACAAAAGTGCAAAAAACATATATACTTCCCATGCTTGTCGCTGCAGCAAATACATCTCCACCCCTCCCCTTGTGGGAGAGAACTCTTAATAGACTATTCATTCACGTCTGGGTGTAGGCTTCAAATATTTTAGACAAAGTATTGAACTAAATGACCCACATTTATGATGAAAGAATATTGATAAAATACATAGCAATGTACTAAATAATTTGCCATATTGGATGTAGCATTGGGGCTCTTGTATTTTGTTGCATACTGTATGTTAGGTCACAAACCGAGCAGCCCTCCAAATTACACACACGCACGTACGCACACACGCGCACGCACACACACACACACACACACACACACACACGCACCTGGCGAGTGGAAAATGGCTCGTGGCCAGTAGATTTCCCCTGCTCTGCAAAAAAAAAATCCCCTGCACCAAAAAATAAATAAAAATAAAATCTCTCTAGCTCTGTGGTTCCCAATCTGTGCGCCGCGTGACTGGCCTACAGGGACGCCACGAGTTTGTGTCAGAGGAGAATATATATATATATATATATATATATAAACAAACGAATAGACTAAAGAAAAGAACCCCTATGCTGAGAGCACTCAAACGGCTGGTGAACTGATATTGCTAAACCAGGGGCCTGATAATAAGGTAAGTATGCTAAACTAATTGTAATGATGAATAATTTAAAATAAACTTTAATAAGAGGAATCCTCAATTAAAATATAGATATGTGGATCGACCTCTATGTGAGGTGTACCTGAACAATATGGCAAAATGATAAAAAAAAAAGGTGGGTGGTAAATAGGAATAAAGGATGGTTAACCCTACTGAAAGCAATAGGTTCTCTCAGTAACACCAGCTACCAATAAATGGTAAATAGGTGACACAACTCACTGATGAATAAATGTGAGCCACAAATAACCTGAAATCTTTTATATATTAGTGTGGCTGGCCAAAGACTCAACTATAACAGATTAGTATGCCCACTATATATCAAACCCACCTCATGGAAACATCTCTAGATGGACACAAGCTATATGTCCATTGGTGTGGATAAATAGTAAACGGAAGTAAGATGCTTCTATAAGGACGTCCTAACCCACATAGGCAGATAAATGACAACAATATGTTTTTTGTCTGGACAAAAAGGCAGACTAACCACGTCTGTCAGGATGTCTCAATTGACATATAGGAGACCTATTTTATAATGCTGCATAGGACATGATACCGCAAAATTAGGGCTGGTAAGTATAGTTGTCTACGTACTAATAGGTGTCCCAAAGACGTGTGTCCTGCCTATCATAAAGTGCAACACAGCTAGTCAGATAGTAAACCAAGATATATACTGAATATAAGGTAATTCCAGAGCTGCGAGTCAGACAAATTGGCAGACTAGTATTGTCTGGCAAGGTGTCTCAAATGACAATGTCTTGTGCCCAGAAAACCATAGTAGGTCCTAATAGTTAAAGCGTTTTGCTGTGTACTTTATATTAAGTGCACTTAATAGGAACAATCTGCTTCAAAGTTGCATATGATATCTCCAAAAGGGGTAATAAACCCGTTGTGTCACAGTTTAAAAGGCAGTGAAGGTAGCGAGAGCATACACACTGCGTGACTGGACAAAGTAGCAGACTAGGAGCGTCTGGTACTATGTCTCTGACTGTCACGACTAACACTGTGCTGCCGCTAAATCAGTAACTGGTCATAAGTCCTTTAGCACATATTGCGCATTAAATCCCCCTCCTAAGTATACAGACACGTGGAGTCTGTGTACCGTGCAGCTCCAAACATAGGAGATGGAGTCATAAGTTTGATCGGTAAGCGTAAGTGGCGGACCGAAAGTCTCTGTTGCCGCCACCTATGACATCAGTAGGCCTAATGCCGACGTACGTTTCGCTTGAACGCTTTGTCGAGGCTGCAAAGGAACACCTCCAAACATCCGCTATTTAAAGGTGATGTGCATGTTCCTTATTGGTTAATTGATAATTAGTTCCATGTTGGTCTCTGAGGGCCTCTGGTGGTCAGAATAGTTATGAATGAATGTGTGTGAAAAGGACAATCCAGTGGGAAACAGTCTCTGGGGGCCTCTAGTGGTGAAATCCAGATAATCATAAATGGATAAATGATGGAGCAGCAAGGATAATAGTGGATTCATTTCCAAAAGGTAAGAGACATTATCAAATGAATGGGTAGAATACAAATCCCTCGTTGAGACCCTGAGGGGAGAGTGTACCTAGAGTATAAATCCACCTGGATTCTTTTTGTAATCAAATCTCATCCCTGTCTCCTTTTCTGGGGCCAAGTGAGAATTGATCTATGCCATCAAATGACAAAACATTGCTGTCTCCATTATGATGTACCAAACGTGTCTAGCTACCGGTGTGTCAATTTGGTTGCGAATAGAGCCTAGATGTTCTAATACTCGGTGCCTAAAAGGCCGTCTAGTTTTTCCCACGTATTTCTTTTGGCAAATGCAAGTAACCAAATATATAACACCCGAAGATTTACAATTAATAAATCTTCTGATGTCAAAGTTCCTGGTATTATTCCAGTTTTTGAAGTTTTTATTGACTTGCACGCCTTACAGTTGTGACAACTAAAGCAGCCTTTTGGTTTCTCTGGTAGCCAAGTATTTGGATTCTTTTCTCCTTCGAAATGACTATTAACCAGATGGTCACGTAGATTTTTTGCTCTCCTTGGTGTCAATTTAGGGTAGGTTTTGAGTATTTCATTTAAATCTGAATCTGCTCTTAGAATATGCCAGTGTGTTTGGAAAATTTTCTGGCCTGTTCCCATTGTGAATTGTAGGTTCAGAGAAAACGCGGGAGTTAGGGAGTGATCACAGAGCCACACAAATTGAAAGGGTATAAATGGATAATAATGGTAATCAAATATGCGGGTGCAAAACTGTGAACTGAAAGTGCATCAGAAAGGGGGGGGGAAGGAGAACACAAATTGGGTGTGTCTCCTAAAAGAATTCACTATGCTGCACTCCTACATTACTTAAAATTTAACTTTTAATGGATTTACATAAAACATATATTACCAAAACGCCGTGTATGGTGAATTAAAAATAAATTAAATTGACAATACCACGCATCCTTGTCAATGAATAAGCGTTGGAATAGTCTCAAACAACTGAATATAGTTGAGACTGCAAGACAAAGGACGCTAGTAGTCAGGGTATGAACCCCTCTGGGACACCTATGAGACCAAGTTAGTATATATATACAGTATGTATGGCCTACTCAATGTGTGATCATATACTGGAAGTTCGGCAGTCCTGCTTTAACATATAAACCACATAGCACTTAAGGATAATAGTATATTACCATCCAGTAAATGTAATAGTGCAAATGATATTGTGGTATTGAGGGGAGGATGATTCACAGCATAGTGAAACAAATGTTCACAGCCTTTAAATCAGTGAATCATTATGCAGCACACTCCTCAATGCTGTATCATATAGAGAGCAGGAAAGCTGACACACAGAGTATTGATAAAATATATAGCCAGTAGTAGGTCTACATAGATAGAGCCAGGAGACTACAAAGCACTACATAAAAGCAACTCCAAATAGGAGACTGACAACATTGTGCGTCCAACACGCGTTTCCCTCCAGCAAAGGAGCTACCTCAGGGACAAATTTGTCCCTGAGGTAGCTCCTTTGCTGGAGGGAACATTTTTTTCGCTATGCTGTGAATCATCCTCCCCTCAATGGAAGGGCTATGACAAATGGTCTCAAGATCCGGTCAATGTAATCACTGGCATTTTCAGTTAAACTGCCAACGCCAGAGACTATAGGTCGTCCCAGTGGCGGTGTCTTCCCCTTGTGTATTTTGGGTAGACTATACAGGGTAGCGATTTTAGGCTATTTAACTAGGATAAAGTCTTTCTCTTTTTCAGTGATCACATTGTCTAGTTTACCATTGTTTAGGATCTCACTGAGTTCCAGGTTGTAACTGGTAGTGGGGTCAGTTTTTAAAATGGAGTAGCAGGCCCCGTCTGATAATAGCCTCTCCTTTTCGGTGACATAGTCCTTACTCTTAAGGATAACCATATTGCCCCCTTTATCTGAGGGCTTTATGGTGATTGTTTTATCCTGTTCGAGCTCCTTGAGGGCCATTCTTTCACAGTTGTTAAGGTTATCATACATGATTCTAGCAGATTTGTTAAGATGTTCCAGGTCTTTGGTGACCAAATTAACAAACACTGCTATATTGGAGCATGAATCTGAGGAGGGCAAACATTTCGATTTCGGTCGTAAGGTCGTAAAAGGGCCCTCATCCAGTGGTGTATCTGATACTGCCATTAATTCCATTAGGGTATCCAAGTTCTGCCTACTCATCAAGTCCATTGGGTCGAGGCCTAAGTCTTCTGTAATCCTAGTGTCCCTTTGCTTGAACATCTTATGCAGAAGTAACTTTCTTGCAAATAAATTCAGGTCTTTGACCCACTCGAATATATCAAATCGACCTGATGGTGAAAATGATAACCCTTTGGATAAAACACTAAGATGATGTGTGTTTAGCTCAAAATCAGAAAGATTAATAATGTGGCTTTCATCAGATCCACAATTAGAATGTGTCATCTCGTGCTCAATTAATAACATCTCCTGCTTCTGTACCTCCTGTGTTTTCCTTGACCTCTTGTGCCCCCTCCTGGTCTTCCTCTGCAAGAATTTTGTGGCCCAGTTGCCTGTAAAAAAGGATTAGACTCCTGGAACCTAGTCTGCATATGATGTTTGGGGGTTTCCTTTTCTACATCTGAGATCTCATATTCAGTTGAGGTTTCTAATATGTCCTTCGATGTTGTTACAATGTTTGTCTTTTTAGAGTGATATCTATAAACATCAGAGGGGATAGTCAGGCGGTGCACAGCTGCCGTCAGAATATGAATCAGGAAATCCACACGCTTTACATCTAAAAGGCTATATTTAATGAGTGCATACACAAAAAAACATACTGCTACAAAAAAACTTCTTGACGCGTATCGTCCCGCTGGGGACTTTGTCAAAAGAGTAACTGGCATTGACCCCAGTGACGCTTATATAGGGAGACTAGAATGTCTATTGGGTGGATGTAATTGAATCAGATGTTAAACACACCAGATGCATAATGAAGTAATAAGGGTCTAGGTAAAATAACCTCTAATTAACCCTCTCACCGATCCTCACTTGTAAGACGTCACTCAGGGCCAATCTCATGCAGTAAACATACATAAGTAACAAACAAATAACCAAAAAATGTTTAAAAACAATTCTTAACACTGCCGTCTAGATACAAAGATCTATCTTGCACCAAACAATTACCAGTAGTAATGTAGCAGAAACAGCAACATATATCATGTAACATGTATAGTAATAAGTGGACAAAATCACAATTCATATAAAGCTATTATATTACACTATGGACTCTATATAGAATATGTAGAGTTATATCTCTGAAAATATAAATAATGTCATCTCTAATCTAATCACACAATAGAATACATTTATATTTAATAATAATAAATCACTCAATTATATATTAATCATTATAACACTAAAGATAAAAATCACATAATGATATAAATATACACCACTATAGATCTAATAAAAATTCTAAATAATATCATATTAGCAACAACATTAACTAAAGATTAATCTGTGATCATATATAAAAAACTTATACAAAAACCTTCAATGTATATCAAACTAAAAAGTGCTTGAGATCCCACTCTACATTAATCCCTGTGGGTTGCAATGTGTTCCTAGCATGTATCCAATACATCTCCCTTGTATTAAGTTTGTTAATTCTATCCCCCCCTCTAAGGTTGATACCAACGTGTTCAAGAGCTGAGAAAGAAAATTTGGAAATATCTCCTAGACTACACATTGAAAAATGTCGAGACACTGGATGTAACAGATCCTTCTTTAGAATATGTCTAATGTGTTCTTGAACCCTTACTCTCACTGGTCTAATGGTGCGGCCAATATATGACATTTTACACCCACACTGTAAATGATAGATCACGTAACTAGAGTGACAATTCATAAATTTACCAATACGATGGTCACCATCTCCCATGGTTGTCGCGGTATGTGGATAGGTTTCTTCAACCATTGGTATATCAATTACCATCCTACATTAAAGATACCTCAGATTTAATTAGGTCCATAAGGGACTTGGAATGGAAGCGGGGATATAGGTGGGTCAAACTTGATGTGGCTTCCCTGTATTCCATAATTTCACACGAATAGGGCATATATGCACTTCAACATTTTCTGAGTTTATCAGATCTATCGGTCACTTTGAGCACCTTTTTATTGGAATCAGTCACTTTTTTATTAACACACAATTATTTTATGTTTGATTCACGTTATTATTTACAAAAATTAGGCACGGCTATGGGTTCTTCTTTCGCGCCATCTTATGCGAATCTTTTTATGGGTCTTTGGGAGTCACGTCACATTTATCACGATTCTAATTTATTTCGTAGTCACATCATCTTTTACAAGCGCTTTATTGATGATCTTATTTTGGTGTGGGATGTGGATTCTGACTCACTTTCCACGTTTGTTAATACACTTAACACTAATGATTACAATTTAAAATTTACACACACAGAAAATATTCACCATATAGATTATCTAGACATAACACTTTTTATAGATACTGATAAAAAGATACAGACAGATATCTTTCGCAAACCCATGTTCAAAAACGCTCTTTTATGTGCGACTAGTTGTCACCCTCCAGCTCTGATTAGGAGTATACCAAAGGCTCAGTTTATTCGTTTAAAAAGACTCTGCTCGAATAATGATATGTATTTGACCCGTTCCCTTGAAATGGCGAATAATTTTAAAGAAAGAGGATACAAAGATATTGATATCATTAAAGCGTTTGAGTATGCAGACTCTCTTGATAGAGAAGAAGTTATTAAATCTAAAAAATATAATAAGAATAAGAGGCAATGCAATTATGAAAATGATTCCATGTGTCCATCCTTTATTTCAGTCTACAGTAGACAATCTAAAGCGATCAGCGATATATTTCACAAACATTGGAAAATACTTACTCTAGACAAGGACATAGCATCCCTGGTACAGGGAGGACCAAGGTTTATCTATAAAAAAACTAAAACTTTAGGTTCTCACCTCTCACCAAGCTTATTTAATGCCAATCCCCAAAGATCACAATTTAGTAACATACCAAGAGGTTTTTTCCCATGTGGGCGGGTGCTCAGTTTGTAAATATGCTCGAGCTATAAAAAGTATTCCCACATGTGAGGGTGACCATCGTATTGGTAAATTTATGAATTGTCACTCTAGTTACGTGATCTATCATTTACAGTGTGGGTGTAAAATGTCATATATTGGCCGCACCATTAGACCAGTGAGAGTAAGGGTTCAAGAACACATTAGACATATTCTAAAGAAGGATCTGTTACATCCAGTGTCTCGACATTTTTCAATGTGTAGTCTAGGAGATATTTCCAAATTTTCTTTCTCAGCTCTTGAACACGTTGGTATCCACCCTAGAGGGGGGGATAGAATTAACAAACTTAATACAAGGGAGATGTATTGGATACATGCTATGAACACATTACAACCCACAGGGATTAATGTAGAGTGGGATCTCAAGCACTTTTTAGTTTGATATACATTGAAGGTTTTTGTATAAGTTTTTTATATATGATCACAGATTAATCTTTAGTTAATGTTGTTGCTAATATGATATTATTTAGAATTTTTATTAGATCTATAGTGGTGTATATTTATATCATTATGTGATTTTTATCTTTAGTGTTATAATGATTATTATATAATTGAGTGATTTATTATTATTAAATATAAATGTATTCTATTGTGTGATTAGATTAGAGATGACATTATTTATATTTTCAGAGATATAACTCTACATATTCTATATAGCGTCCATAGTGTAATATAATAGCTTTATATGAATTGTGATTTTGTACACTTATTACTATACATGTTACATGATATATGTTGCTGTTTCTGCTACATTACTACTGGTAATTGTTTGGTGCAAGATAGATCTTTGTATGTAGACGGCAGTGTTAAGAATTGTTTTTAAACATTTTTTGGTTATTTGTTTGTTACTTATGTATGTTTACTGCATGAGATTGGCCCTGAGTGACGTCTTACAAGTGAGGATCGGTGAGAGGGTTAATTAGAGGTTATTTTACCTAGACCCTTATTACTTCATTATGCATCTGGTGTGTTTAACATCTGATTCAATTACATCCACCCAATAGACATTCTAGTCTCCCTATATAAGCGTCACTGGGGTCAATGCCAGTTACTCTTTTGACAAAGTCCCCAGCGGGACGAAACGCGTCAAGAAGTTTTTTTGTAGCAGTATGTTTTTTTGTGTATGCACTCATTAAATATAGCCTTTTAGATGTAAAGCGTGTGGATTTCCTGATTCCTATTCTGACGGCAGCTGTGCACCGCCTGACTATCCCCTCTGATTACCTTACCTGCATGGGCTGGAGCACGCGTCATCACATTCCCGGATCAGAGGAACTTCTCTCAGCATTTGAGTCGGATGCGACGTGTCAAGACTGTGAGTAAATACCCTTTCTTTCCCCGCAGTGGGGTTGCTTTCCGTGTGTGACACTGGGTCTGTGAGGGCAGTGGCGGAGGATCGCGGTGTGTGTTGCCGGTCATAGTCTCCTGGCTGGAGACACGGCGCCGCCGTTTGCATCTAACCTCCTTACCACATGATTACCCCGTCCTGTGGCTGAGTCACTAACACACGGAGCACATACAGGGCTCACATTTATTAACTATTTTCTAAAGTTGGACTCTGAACGGGAGTGTTTTATTACGTTATTTATCCATTGGATCTCTTTTGGATCATTTGTAGTGTCTATGTGTGCACGATTTTGGTAGCATCGGTCATACCTTGAAGCAATTCTGGGACACTTTATATCTATAAACATGTCCTTCCTTAAAATCTTTTTTATCTCTCTGATATTTTCTGTACTTCCTTTCTTTCAGGTCCCGGGTGTATTTGTCTACATTGAATTGTAATTTTTTCTCCAAATCTATAAATTCCAAGTGTGTTTTCCATTGTTCCACTTCTACCAACAATAAATCTACTTTCGTGTTCTGTTGTTGCAATTGTGTTGTTTGGTAGTCTATTAGTAACTGCATAAGTGATTTCAAACATTTACCCAGAATGGTATCCCATTCTTTCATAAAATTTGTATATATGTAGCCATGTATTCTTTTTGGCTACTAATCTGCCCAATGTAACACATAAGCCCTGGTACCAGCGCAGGCAGTGTTAGGGTTAATCTGGGTTTTCCCCACAGTAAGTAGCTCTCTTGAGTGACAAGGGAGGCAGACTAAGGGCTGGGACCCGCTGCGCCAGGCGGCGCGGGCGACCGCGTGAGCGTTCCCCACCAGCAGGGGAATCATCCCGAGCAGGTCCCAGTAACCCCTCGCTGCTGGCTCACTATGCGCTGTGACGCGTCAGCCGCCAGGGGATGCAAGAAAATTGTGATCCCGAGCGGTGACGCATCACGTGGTGCGCTGATGAGCCAATCAGCAGCGGGGGCGGGAGCGGGAGCTGTAATCAGGCAGCTTCCTACACAAGGTAGGGTGTGTGTGTGTGTGGTTTGTGTGTCGTTTGTGTCATTTGTGGCAGAAGGGGGAGGGAGCTGCTTACCTTACAGCAGCCCGCAGCTGCTCCCTCCTGCAGCCCGAGCCTGTGGAGGGAGGGGGGGAGTAGCGGGTCCCTCCGCTCAAACCACGCCCCCCCTCCCACTCCTGCCCTCCTCCCGCTCCGGCTCCCGCTCCCTACAGACCGCATATCGCGGTCTGTGTCTGTCAGCGCCCTGCCTGTCTGCAATGCGGGGGTGCTGACTGAGGGAGCGTGGCCTTAGCCTCAGGCCTGTGTTCTGCCCAATCAGGGGCTCAGACCTTGGACCCTCCCCCGGGGTACTTAAGGTGCTGCACCTACAAATTTAGTCAGTGTTCTCTCCCCTGAGAAAGAGTGTTCCTGGGAGCATGGAATCAGGGCTCTGATCACCTTCCATCCCCTCCCTTATGGGAGTTGGACAACTACCCCACATCCCACCAGGGGATGAGGAACGAGCAGAGGATAGACTCTTGAGGCCTCAAGCCTCCTGGGTTGATTCCAGGGACCATCCAGAGGAAGGAATAGAAGTTAACCAGTTAGATGCTGTCTTCATTGTTCTGTGCTGTGAAGAATAAAGTCTTCCAGTTTTTTATACCCTGCAATTAATCAGGGGGAGTATCAGCAGAGGGTTCTCCGGCAGGGATTGCCTCCAGCGTGGAGCCTGCAAGAGATGGAGGCTCTACACCAATGAGAAAGAACCAACCATCACCCCAAAAGCCTATCCTCTCTTCCCCACTAACACCGGCGGAAACTCAGAGCTTCTGTGAACCAGCAGGTAACCAACACAACACAGCGTGTAATAGTGTAATCTCCCAATATATACAATGTACTGGGCTTGGGTTTTGAGCTTGCTAGAATGTAAATTGGGTATATACCTAAACAAACCCTTTTCAAGTTTAACATTAATGTTCAGTATTAGGATCATCATTTTTACAATCTTAAAAATACTGTATAGGTTTCTTTATACACAAAAACACAGCATTTCTTCTTTATTTAAACACTGTCAAAAAAAAAATCATCTGTAGGCATTAAGCTTGTTGCTCTCCTAATGCTAAGGTGCGCTGATTATCCTGTTTGCCTGAGTATTCACCAACTCTCAAAAGAAATAAAGAAAGAGAAAATATATAGTTTAAGTGCCAGCCTAATAAGAAAACCGAATAACAAAAAACAGCACTCCCACCATTCACTCAGAAATGGTTATTCAATCCTCAGGGAATATTTGCATTAGGATAACACCCTTATATAGCATTTTCAATTGAATAAAGTGGTAGAGCGAGGCACCTCACCACAACCGCACATAGAGTAGCGGCAGCTTTTATTTGAACACTTCCCGCACGGCAGGATGAGTGCGGGAAGCGTGGAGACAGTCACGTGCGCGCCCAGCTTCCCCGGGCTTCCCCGACACCCCTGGAGTTTAAAGTAAGATAAGCGGGGGTGCGGGGAAGCAGAGGGGCACAGCAGCAGCCGGGTTCGGGGTCGGGAAGGGGGGGTTAAAAGGGGCGCGAAGTGGAGGGGGGGTGCGTGGAGGAAACGCGGCGGTGCGCGGTCTTGACTGGCGGCAGCCGGAGTAGATCCCGGCATGCCGCCGGCATTATGTCAAATAAAAGCTGCCGCTACTGTACCTTACACTCCAGTATTTGGGGCACAGGCTTCAATTGATCAAAGTCTCCAGGGTACAGAACTGGAACAAAATCAGCGCTCAGAAATAGAACTAGGCCTAACACAAACAGAACTGGGCCTGACACACAAACAGAACTGGGCCTGACACACAAACAGAACTGGGCCTGACACACAAACAGAACTGGACCTAACACTGAAACGGAACTGGACCTAACACAAACAGAAATGGACCTACAGTAACACACAAACAGAACTGGATCTAACACACAAACAGAACTGGACCTGACACACAAACAGAACTGGACCTAATACACAAACAGAACTGGACCTGACACACAAACAGAATTGGACCTAATACACAAACAGAACTGGACCTAACACTGAAACAGAATTGTACCTAACACTGAAACAGAATTGGACCTAACACAAACAGAAATGGACCTAACACACAAACAGAACTGGACCTAAAACAAACAGAACTGGACCTGACACTGAAACAGAACTGGACCTAACACAGAAACAGAACTAGACTTAACACTGAAACAGAACTGGACCTAACACTGAAACAGAACTGGACCCAACACAAACAGAACTGGACCTAACACCCAAACAGAACTGGACCTGACACAAAAAGAACTAGACCTAATACACAAACAGAATTGGACCTAACACAACCAGAACTGGACCTAATACAAACAGAACTGGACCTAACACACAAACATAACTGGACCTAACACTGAAAAAGAATTAGACCTGACATAGAAACAGAACTGGACCTAACACACAAACAGAACTGGACCTGACACACAAACAGAACTGGACCTGTCACAGAAACAGAACTGGACCTGTCACAGAAACAGAACTGGACCTGACACAGAAACAGAACTGGACCTGACACAGAAACAGAACTGGACCTGACACAGAAACAGAACTGGGCCTGACACAGAAACAGAACTGGACCTGACACTGAAACAGAACTGTATCTGACACTGAAACAGAACTGGATCTCACACAGAAACAACTGGTCCTGACACTGAAATAGAACTGGACCTGACACTGAAACAGAATTGGTCCTGACACTGAAATAGAACTGGACCTGACACTGTAACAGAACTGGACCTGGCATAGAAACAAATCTTATTACTTTAAATTTTCATTTTTAAAATCACATGCTCCTTTGTGCCCAGATTTTGCCCAGTTTTGCCCAGTCAGAAGACCTTGATGGAAATGTATTTGTACAACTCGCATCAAACCAAGGCAGCGGTAACTTTTATAAAGACAAAGCCGCGTTGGGGATTTCTCTGCTGTAGCTACATCTGTTGCTAAACTCCAAAGTCTCTCTGTGGCAAAACGTGTGGAATAACCACCCACAATAAACCAGCACCACAATAAAGTCCCAGGTCACTACAATTTATGATTCACTAGCATTCCTAACTCATTCAGAACTTGTGCTCTCAGAAATCCCAGCAACACATTGCAACACATTGCTTTGTTGGCCTTTCTTGAAGCAAAAGGGATAAGTATACTTAACCAAACTTTATTAAAAAGAAAGTGTGTATGTACCATGTTCCCTTTGGGGCATACATTTAAGTTATTCAACATGTCTTAAACAATACAGAAAGTGGAATATGCTGCACACCTCCAAAGAACAAAAAAGGGGATACTAGTACCGGTGCTCCTGGTCCAGGGTTGCCGGTGTGGTATTCCACGCAAATATGAAGAAAGAAGGAGGGACAGGGCACTACGGATTTAACTAAAGAAATATATTAGCCAATAGATCGATGTCTTGGCCTCCGTCGGCCTTTCTCAAGATTAAATGGCATTCATTCTATTGGCTAATACATTTCTTTAGTTAAATGGGTAGTGCCCTGTCCCTCCTTCTTTCTTAAACAATAAACAGGCACGCGGTTATACGGTATGTACAGTGCTTACTAAGGATTGGCAAGGTTACGGGTTCGAAAACCAAACTTCGAAGTAATATTCGAATGCCAAGTTGAGTAGTTCGAGAACTCAGTTGACCAGAATGAATTTTCCATAACGCGCAAAAAACATCCTCAGATTTGTTTAATTTTTTTTTAAATGTTTTTTTTTCTTCAAATAAAATGGTCTAACTTTCTAGAAAAACCTGCACATTTTTGCATCATCTTTCTAAAATTCCAACCCAGAATACCAGTGAAAGTTCCCACCCTTGGTGCTTAAACTTTGTTACAAATCCAGTACATGTTTCTAAGCAGGCCCAGGTCTTTTGTTGTGAATATTATACTTCTACATGAATTGCCTGAGAACACACATTTCTTGCAGGCTCAGCAACAGTACACCACACTTCTCTACACTATGACAAAGCGATCTGATCCTATTAACTCACGCTAGGTACCGTATACTAGTAAAGCCATGTCTGCCACTTCTTCAATTATGCCTTTCACACTCTGTTTCAGTCCGGAGCTCAAAGGTAACAGCTGAGAATAGAATGAATTATGATTTTTTTTCTTCTTTTCTTCTTGTAGCCAGATTGATAGTATAATGTTAAGGGGTCAGACTGAATTGGTCTGAAGCAGGGTCACTGTTCATGCTGAATAAAGCTGTCTCAGACATTTTATAGTCGGTGAAATTGAAAGAATGTTGGTTTTAATTACACGTACTGCATACTGATAGGTCCATTGTGAGCAGTGGGAGAAGAGGAGCGGTTTGACCACTGGGAGCCCAAGGTAGATTATATGCCTGACTGGTACCATATGTTACCATAGGATGATATTACGGCTTGCTGCAGGAAAAGATATATATATATTTTTTTAAGTACAGGCAGTGGATATTTTGATGTGAGAGATAAAACAGTCTATTATTACTAAACGCAGCACCCACAAGATTCCAAAGACGAAAGAATTGCATTCAATCTCATCTACTGTAGAAAAAAACCCAACATTTTATTGAATTGATTTATGAACCTGTTTTCAATATATGTGGTGTTACTGACAAGAGGCGCATTACCGCAAAAGGCAATTTAAATTTCAAAATCCACTGGACTATTTTGTGAGTATGGTTATTAACTCCTGCTGTGGTATAGATAACCCTGAGATAAATCCATTGAGATACAAGTGCACATTGTCACTGTCACGCACAAAGATTGCAAGGACATAAAGGACATTCTGTGAACTTTCTACACATGATGAAGGTTGTTGGGTGATAATAATTGTTTCCCTTTGTAACACTAGTTTCTAATTGTATTAATGCGCCTGCACGGATTACTTAAAAATATGTCACTTTTTGGGGGTAAATAATCTTGCATTGCATTCTGGCGTTGATTTAGAGTCTTGATTTATAGTCGATGTTTGTAAGTTATTGAGGATACAGTATGTATAAAAGCAGGAGTCTATCCAGAACATGCACAGTGGTTTAGCGCCTCTCAAAGCTGGTGGGTCCAGGTAGGATCCCAACCACAAAGTGAAGAGGATATCAAGAGGGTGTTGAATAGGCCTCTTTGAAGAAGTGAGTTTTTAGTCAATTTTTTAATAGGTGATATTGAGTTGCAGAAATAACGTGCAGCTGAAGAGAAATCTTGAATGTGGGAGGAAGTTGAGGGAAGAGGAGCAGGTCATGGGCAAAGAATGGAGAACATGTGTGAAGTGAACGAGTCTGGAAGGAGCTTTTAATAAGGACTGGGGAGGGGATAGGCTAGAGAGAGGAAGTCCAGGAAGAAGGTTGCAGTAGTCGAAATACTGTAGGATAAGGGAATCAATTAGGATTTTGGTTAAGTATGAAGTGTATTCGAGCAGTCCTGTAACAGGATTTGGTAAAGGACTGAATGTGAGGAACGATGGAGTCAAACATGGCTCATAGATTTCCGTGATTTGTTGGAGTCGTACATTTGAAGAATTTACATGCAGTGGCCAGTGAGTTTAAAAAATAAAAAAGTAGTGATACTGTCATTGATTTAAACTAGGGAAATGCTCTATTTTACATTGCGTTGTGGGATGAGCGACAAAGATTCATAACACGGAATGAAACACGGGGAAAACAAAATTTGAAACGCCATCAATTTGTGGATTTTGTCATCAGTATTGTCCTAGTCCAAGTGTAGCCATGGCTGGTTTCTGGCTACCAGTCTGCCCTTCTCCTGGCAGTAAGCCCTGGTAAGAGCAGGCCTGCCAGGACTAATCCTGGATTTCCCCACCCCTAGTAGCTTCAGTGAGTTACAGGGGAGGTGTTGCAACTAGGCCTGTGTGTCCAATTAGGGACTCAGACCTGGTTCCTGCTTTTCCTGTACTTAAGAAGCTGCACACACCAAATTCAGCAGTTTCCTCTACCCTTGAGAGAGGCTGGTCTACCCCAACAACTGTGCAGGGCTCTGTCAGTTTATATTCCCTCCCCAAGGGGAGTGGAGTGGGAGACTATACCTCTTCACCAGGGAGTAAGGGAAGAGCAAGGACTACTTCAGGGCCCTTTGGCCTGGAGTGGAGGTCCAGGATACATCCTGTGGGTGAAGCCCCAAGAATTGACTGCTGCTGTGAATGCTGTAAGATCTGCAATGTATAAAGTGTGTTCCTGTTCATCTATACCTTCCTACCTGAGACTGCAATCTATCAGGGGGAAGGGCAAAGAAGTTCTCCTGCAGGGATTGTCCCCCATATCCGTGGGGTCTGCAAGAGATGGAGGCGCTGTCACTGTGAGTCTGAATTAGTTATTACCCCAGAAGCCTGTTCTGACCTCCTCCACAACACCGCAGGAGACTCAGATCTACTGTGAGCCAGAAGGTATGCACCCACACCATGTAGCAATGAAATCTCCCACAGGGGGGGGGGGGGGGGGGGACATGTGTATTGTCAAACTTCAGTTAAAACAATAATGTCTGGCCAATTTAATTCTCATACTATTGTATGGTATTATACAAGTCTATAAATATGCCTAGTTTCCACTGATAGTTGAGGCACCGGCAATAGAGTTTTCCAGAAAGGTGGCTATTGTCTGTCAGAACGATCAAGCACTCTGTTGAAGTAAAAAAAAAAAATGTATATACTGAATACCACTTTAACTCTCACATTATTGTGACATGAAACGAAATCCGGTTAATATAATATCACAAACTGCAAAACACTTCCATGAAATAATCTCATTCACAACGAACTATCCGAACGTTGAAAAACAAAAACACACAAAACTCATAATTCTCAAGAAGGCCGTGATGTATGAACAGTTATACTGTACACTTAAAACATAGAAATCTGGCATCCAGTGGACTTGTGAAGAAGGTTATTCAAATTTATTTACAGAATTACAAGTTTCAGTCACCCCATCAATCTTTTTCACTATAAAAAAGCAGTGATACCGACCGGTCTGCTAAATATACCAGTCCGGGCACCCGGGGAAGCATGTAAGGCAGGGGCGGTGGGGTGGGGGGGGGGGTGGGTTGGGGGACGACGACAGGGAGGGGACTGGAAAAGGGCACCAAGAGCCCAAATGCAATTGTTGCTAGGTAATTCTCCTAACAGCATTGTGCTATCTGGGATACAACAATAGAATAATCCTTATTGTGGCTGTACATAATTATGCATATCTCACATGAATACAATGCATTTAAATCATAGTAAGGAACAAAGAGCAGTATACAGTATACACTGCATATGAAACTAAGCATAAATAAACTGTATATTAGAATATATACACTCACTGTATAATACGACTGTCCTAAAGTTCTAGTGTCTCACTGTCAAATATGAATACCCTTTTTTTCAAGTAACTACAAATATTAATGAGGAAAGATACAACCTTGCCGTGGACTGTGGACAAAATGTGATGACCAGCCCGACAGTAGCTGGTGTACTGCGAGCTAGGCACATCTGTACAAAGTACTATAGTTAACAAGAGAGCAACAGTGTCCGAATCAACAAATTATCAGTGTATAAGATACATGTTTACACTGAGATGTGTATTGCACAAATATAATGCCATTTTTGTATGATTTTATCTGTTGTGAATCACATTATTAACTGTTTTAAATATATGCTTATGTCTTATAGGCAGTAGCCTAATAAGTATTGTTCTTCTAATAATTTGAGAAAACGCGTTTCGTTGCTTAGTATTGTGACTTCATACACCTGATGAAGTTGCAATACTAAGCAACAAAATGGGTAGGGTTGCTTTTGGATTCTTTAGACTCATGTGTGGTGTCATCATGCTTATGGAGGAAGGACCTGTGGAACCCTGTTTGTGGTGTCGAGGAATTGGAGGACGATTATTGGAGTTGCACACCCCAGTCCCCATCCTGAAAGGGACACATGTCATCGACAATTTCAGAAGTTTCTGTTCCTGGCTCTGGTCCCCATCCACGATTCCAGTTGATGACCCCTGAAATTGCCTTTCTATGCGCTTTTACCTTCAGCGTTTGTGATTTGCTCGATTTTAAACTGTCTCTGATTAAAAAGTTTCTATCTGAATCACGCCATGGGGCTTGCACTCTACTCTAGTTGTATAGATCGTGTGGTGGAAGTGATTTTACCTGCGGATAGCTGTCTGGAGTCACTAGTTGTATTATACAATTTTTTTTATTTTTCACATTTGATATTTTTTATGAGACCTTCATTCACATTCCTTGAGTGTGTTTTTTTTTTCTCCTTTAGTGTTTTTCTTTTTTGTCGTTTGTCATGGTCTGTTCTGTTTTTATGTCGTTGCTTTTGTTTTTTTCTTTTCTTTTGTGGTCAATTGGCTATTGCACATCCTCACTCCCTTGTCTTGATTTCCTCATCATACACTGGTTTATTACTGTAGTTCTATATTTTTAAACTCTTTTTCACTTGTGTTTATATATTTTAGTGCAACACTATTGAGTTGTATATTGCACTCATTATTCACTATTCCCACTATAATTATTGTATACAGGTGCTGTAATTTTCAATATATATAGATGAACGATCTGAAGGTGGCCATACTCTCAGGTAATCTCAGAACACCGAAAGAGAGGCGGTTGCATAAATACGAATTTATGAAAATATTTGGGAAACTCACCGGTGGCCTAAACCGAGACCCCAGCTTCATGAGCCACTACCCTGACCCAAGAGAACTCTTCCCACGTGTGCTAAGACCCATGTCCATAAATACTGCGCTGTATGAATGCACACACACCTGCCTCTTACGCATACAAATGTGCAATGCCATTCTATCCCTTTATATCAATAGGGACTACATAATAGCCACACACATGCCAGAAATGCAACACCATCTTACATTTCAACACCTACCCACAACATTGTTATAAACTCCCCTTCAACACACACCTTTTGTAAAGCACTGTAAACTCTTTTGGCACTTTATAAATGAAAATGTACAGCCATACACACACACAAGCACACACACCCTAACATCACAATCATTTACACATTTATACACACACACACACACACACACACACACACACACACACACACACACACACACACACACACACACACACACACACACACACACACACACACACACACACTTACATCACTAACATTCAGGGACTATTTAACACCTCAAGTCATAAATCACATACTACACAAGGGGGGTGTTAGGTTTCAGTCACAGATAACATTCTTATATTCACTGTTTTTAAGTTAAACCTTGCTTGCTTTATTCAAATGTACCATCGCCGGAAGAAGAGATTAGTGTATCTTGAAAGCTTGCACAAATAAAAACATTTTGTTAGCCAGTATAGTCTATATATATATATATACCTACCATTGTAGATGAAGCAGCAAAATGTATGATCAACCTCTACAATCTGTTCATGAAGTTTACGTATACGTATATGTATATGTATGTATGTATGTATGTATATATATATATATATATATACATATATACATATATACATACATACATACATACATACATATACATATACGTATACGTAAACTTCATGAACAGATTGTAGAGGTTGATCATACATTTTGCTGCTTCATCTACAATGGTAGGTATATATATATATAGACTATACTGGCTAACAAAATGTAATAGGAGCTTGAGATAAAAGGTGGCACTGTGTGCTCATTTGCATGTCATTTCCCAGAATCCCTTGATGCAGTGGAAGTGCTGTGTGCTGGGTGATAATTGTGAAAGACAGGGTTGCAGACCTGTCTAAGACATGCAAATGAACATACAGGAATATTTACAGTTGCTATATGCTTTACTGTGGAGGGTTTTTGTCACTTTTTTACCCACCATAACCTTAATAAGTGTGGTGTATATATATGTGTATATATACACACATATATATATATACACATATATATACACCACACTTATTAAGGTTATGGTGGGTAAAAAAGTGACAAAAACCCTCCACAGTAAAGCATATAGCAACTGTAAATATTCCTGTATGTTCATTTGCATGTCTTAGACAGGTCTGCAACCCTGTCTTTCACAATTATCACCCAGCACACAGCACTTCCACTGCATCAAGGGATTCTGGGAAATGACATGCAAATGAGCACACAGTGCCACCTTTTATCTCAAGCTCCTATTACAGAGCAACCCTTAAGCCAATGTATGCTGCTTTAAACACAGCTTTTAAGCAAAGGCTGGGGTAAGATATAAAGCCAGTAACCCACTCACAGACATGTTTCAACCTTGATGGGTATCATCAGTGTTAGGTTGGCTGCTGGCTCTGCTGGTTTGAGATTAAGAGTAGGTATTCACCACACTTATTAAGGTTATGGTGGGTAAAAAAAGTGACAAAAACCCTCGACAGTAAAGCATATAGCAACTGTAAATATTCCTGTATGTTCATTTGCATGTCTTAGACAGGTCTGCAAACACACACACACACACACACACACACACACACACACACACACACACACACACACACACACACACACACACTAGAGACAGATCTTGAACATCATCTGAAGATATTGTAGAAATAAAGAAAAAATTATGAAAAACATTTATTGGTAACAATAATAAAAAAAGGGGGAATTAAAATGGCCGAAGTGGAAAATGTATAAGTATACAGTAAACAGTACGTATCTAAAAAACTACTCATGGTGTCTGTCTATTAGTATGTGAAGTGTTGTTTGGTACCGTGGTTACCAAATGTATGTTCATTTTTAATATTTACATTTTCTGAAATGGTTCAAGAAAATAGTCTGACAATTTAGTACAAGTTTCAAAATAATACATTTAATGTTTTATATCAAGAATCCGGTCGATAATTTTTTTTTTTCTAGCACTTCAAAAAAACAAAAAATGAATTCCAAGATGGGGTCTGCACCCATTCAATTGAAACTTCTGTCAGATCTAAGTTATGATGGAAGAAAGGTACTCTCCAAACGTCATTAGCATCGGTCAAGGAGTTTGGTCTCTTGAGAGAGAACACACGAACAAACACACAACCAAATAGGTCACAAAGTCTAGTGCAAGTGTTTACTTCGCTCGCTCGCCCTCCCGCTTGCTCATCCTATAAAGATCTACAACAATGGAGCAAAGCTGTTCGGACTGTATTCTAAAAGGATGTAAGCAGAATGTTTGCTGTAAAAGTAGGGGGTGAGAGACTTTCTAAAATAAGAGCATTATTTCTAAAGAGAGCATTTCTAATCTTGCAAAGAAAAAAAAGTGTAGCGGTACTCTGAGTGTGCAAATAAATAGATCGTGGTACTCTTTACCTCTTGTACCATCAAATACTGTTTAAAAATTAGCTTTTGAATCTCATTTTTGGGAGTACAGTATACACCTTAGATCCCGGTTCAGTAAGTTATACTGGAAGAGTGTTTAGTCCCATCCATTTGAATAAAGCTGAATTCTTCCCTGGGAAGTGGCTTCTCAGCATATTGAATGGTAGCCTAAGAGAGATCGCTAATTGAGGGCTCTCCAAAAATGATGTATGCCTATGTTCATAATCATTTTTATCTGTCACATTTAAAGCAGCATTTCATGTTCAGAAATTTGCAATGAGAGGAGCAGTGGATGTCAACAGCTGTAATAAGTAGGGGTTGCATACAATAATTGATGTGGTTTTCTGTTCCCAAAGTAGAATGAAACTCAATGAATCTTTAGATGTTGAAGCTGCAGCCATACACAACTTGCATTTTACTGGAATATGTTCTTTTCCCAGCAGATAATGTGCCTTTGCTAGAACATTTCTTAATTGCTGAACACTGCATATCACTAGGAAACATAAAATGCTGTCAAGCAATCACATTCCTTTGTGTCAAGATTAGCAGTCTTTGCATACATTTGCACAAGTGTGTCTCCTGTGAAAATCTTTGCAGTGTTAATAGCTGCAAGAAACAGCAGGTGGATAAAAAAGGAGCTCTGTAATCTGTTTACTGTAGTTACAGTTGTGTGAAAAAGAAAGTACACACTCTGAATTCTATGGTTTTACATATTACGACATAATAACAATCATCTGTTCCTTAGCAGGTCTTAAAATTAGGTAAATACAACCTCAGATGGACAACAACACATGACATATTACACTGTGTCATGATTTATTTAACAAAAATAAAGCCACAATGGAGAAGCTATGAGTGAAAAACTAAGTACACTGTAACAGGGGAGTAATCCCTGTTCAAGTAATGTGCCTTTAATCTAGCAGTGTGGTGGTTAACTGCTGGTAGTCAATTAATAAACACCACCTGCCTGATTTAGATTGCTTACAAAAGCCTGTCTTGTGAGACAGGAAGTGCCTCCTTAGCTCGGACTGAGAGCTGAACTTTGGAGACAGAGCAGAGGTTCTTGAGTCTCCCAGGAGAAACTGACCATGAAGAACACAGATCTCTGGAGCTGACCGGTCTTGAGCTTTGCCCAGCATAGCTGATTGCAAGACACCAAATAAGACTTCTAAACCTGGATGCTGATATTTTCTGTGCACGCACGGGTGCGGTTCCAGGAGAGCAGAGAAGCTTACTCTACAGCAGCTAACAGATAAGACTTTCATTATTAAGAGACTGCTTATTTCATGCTATATGTTTTGGGGCTGCGAGACATGCTTGACGCAGGGAGTTGTGAATTAATTGCATGGTATTTTCACTAGAGATACTCCCAAGTGAATAGAAGCTTTGTTTCCCCCCTGTGTTTGGATGATTTCCTGATGAAAAGGAAAAGGCACAATAAAGCCTATTATAATTTCACCTTATAAAGTCTCCAAATTGTGTACCTCTGTAAACGTCCATCTACATATGGTGTCAGAAGTGGGATGAGAGGTGTCTTTGTAGTTAAAAAGGACCGGAGATTTTTATATGAATTTTTTTTAATGCTTTTTGCCTACAAACAGTCTAAGCAACTTAGAAAAAAAAAAAAAAAACCTCATGCAGCAAAGATCAGAGTTAAAGGGACACACCACTGAAACTTACACTGCATTGAAAGTTACAAAACCACAGATGGACTCTTTGCCCCAATCCCAAGAGGAGAGAGAAAGCTAAAACAGCTAATCCTTTTTTGCATATCACAAAGTGTAATATGGTCATTGAAATAGGGGTTTTGCCTTCCAGCCATAGTCAGGGTTCAAGAAGTGAGTCAGCCCTTAAAAGGGATAGGTGTTTGTTGTTTTCAAAAGTTTCGCTGAAGCAGTGAATACATATGGTGACCCACGAGTGGTACTGATTTTGCAAATAAAGGTTGCCACACCGCATAGGGCTACCAGCTGTGAATGGAGTATATGCAGAAAAGTGTGAAAATTGATACAAGACTGTGCTGAAGCAGGGGAATTTTTAGCAAACAAATGCTGAGTGTAAAATTGCCATATAGGGAAAAAAGTGATTTCTGAACTGTGTAAAAGGTTTTTCAAAACCAATTGCTGAATGTTGAGTCACCCTGCCGGGAATGAAAGAAATAGTCCACTGCAAAGAATGTTTTTTTTCTGCAAGTAAAAAAGTCTACCTATATACTGTATATCTTGGGAGCAAAAACAGACACCCAAAGTGTGAAGTGTGAATGCCATAATACCCAAAGATGAGACTGAAAATTACTGAACTCAGGCAGAAAACCAAATTCTGTTGCTGAAGCGGAGAGATTGCACCTAGCAAGTCAATGGTGTAAAGCAAACAGAAGTTTTTTTCCTAGCAACTACACATTCAGCATACCTAATGAGAGTTTATACCTAGCAAGTAAATGGTGTAAAGCAAATAGACTTTTTTACCTAGCAACTGCACATCTTGTATACCTGATGAGAGAAAATGCATGCACAGTACTACTGATATTGTAAAACTTATCCAAGAAAGAAAAGTCTACAGAGATGCCTGTGAGAGCTATGACCTCTACAAGCAAAATATCCCCGTCTGTAGGACTACCACAATTGGGGGTTCTAGCAAATACAGTGGCAACAGCTGCAATAGCGCCTCCTGAGGTTAGGAAGAAAATTACACCTGATAGCCTAAAAATGGAGGACAAGATGCAGCGTTCCTGTAATGAACCCTACCCCACGGAAGAGTGGCCCTTCCAGTCCAATAAAGAGGAAGACATCTCTTACGGGGAACCTGAACCGAGTCACACCCACAAAACACCCCAAGAATGGTGGGGGTGCCTGAATTCGGCACAAATAGAAAAGACTGCTCCCTTTGATGACGAATATGATCAGCAGGAGACAGAGCGGGAGCAGTGGATCACCGAATATTTCTGTCAGCTAAAGCAGCTGCAAGAAAAGCCTGGTGTATATAATGAAGCTGCTAAAACTTCAAATGAAGATGGAGACCCCAGTATCCCTGAAGGGATGGTGTCATCCAAATCAAAAAGGCGGAAAAAGAAAAAGAAAAGCGGTTCTTCACTTACCGTGGAAGGAACAGACATGTCCTCAGATCCTGTGGAGGAAAAGGGGGACGAGTTGCCCTGCAGCCTAGAGAAAATGGAGAATTCGTCCCGCGGTTAACCGAATATCCAGAGGGCCCAAGGCAGAAGTCGTGTACCCCAAAGAAGTGTCTGTCCGGTGCCAACAGTGAGGAACCCTCAACCAACCATCCCAGGGAAGTGGAGCCGGAACCAGTGAGTGACGATCCCTTGACCAACCCTGAAGATGCCCTGAAAAATGCCAGGCATGACTGTGATATGCTCCGTGACGAATTGAAACAAAAGGAAGATGGTTACACAGAGCTACAGAAAAATAACGTGAGTCTACAAAAAGATGTGCTCACAGTTTACTCTTTAGCCAGGACAGAATTGGACGATCTCAAGACTGAGCTAAATACTGCAAAGGCTACTATTTCCGCCATGGATGAAAAGCAGAGCCAATCTGATAAAATGGTGGCTACGCTAAAGCGGAAGTATGAGGAGGCACTGACGCAGATGACAGTCTTCCAGCAAGAGGTTCATACTCTTCGCATAGAGCTGAATGCCTCACAACAGGAGGTCAACAGTGTCCGGATAGAGGTGGACGTATCTCAGAAAGAGGTTAAGACACTCTGCAAAGCACTGGATGCCTCACATCATGAGACCAACAGCTGCCGCACAGACCTGGAAGTTTCCAGAAAGGAACTACAGTAGAGGCAACTTTTATTCTAACAAAAACCAGTGGCAATTCCCCAAAAGACCCAGGTACACCCAGTTACATTCTGAATACATGCCTTAAACTTTCCTTAAACTAGCCCCAGCATTTCTGCATTGATTAATGGCCTATCAGATTAACAGCGGGGGTCCCTGGCAGTCCCATTCAAACTGAATTGGACTGCCAGGGATCCCTGCTGTGTTAATCCTATGGGTCGTTAGTCAATGCAGAAATGCCTTAAACGTGCCTCAAACTAGCCCAGAACATACCCAGCACATACCCAGCACATACCCAGAATGTAACCCGGCTAGTTTACAGCAAATGTTAGAATAAACGTTGCCTCTACTGTACACAGTCTCAATGAGGAGCTGGACATTTCAAGGGACGCAGAGCACCGACTGCAGAACCAATTGCAAGGTCTGCGTACACATCTCCAGTATGCTGAGGAGAAGCAGCAAACACTGCAGGAAGAAAAGCTGCAGGCTGCTAAAGAGGTACAAGCGATGCAGGAACATCTGAATACCCAGTACGTCCCCACAGAGCAGTATGAGGAGCTAAAGGCCACGCTGCATGTCTCCAGAGCATCATTGGAGGCGGAGCTTCAATACCAGGTGACTCTGTATGAGAGCGAGCGTGAGACGGCTTAGAAACTGGAGCAAGAGCTGGAGAGACAGAGAGACTGTTCCATTCCCTTGAGTCAGTACACCAAGGAGAAAACAGACGCAGCGGCAACCTTGACGACAAAAATACAGAGCTCCAGAATATGAAGGAGACTCTGATACAGACTCAGGGAAAGCAAAGCATGCAGATAAATTCCATGAGAAGAGACTTGCAAGACGCACTCGAAAAACAGGGATCTCTCGCGGATGAGATTACAGTCCTACAAGGACAAGTATTGACCCTGACTAAGCGTCAGTATCCCACAGCCTCAAAAACCCATGAAGACAAGGGTACAGTGAGAGCTGGGAATACAGCTCATCTAAAAGACAAGGTTGCAAAATTTGAACCACCTAAACAAGCACTAGCAAAACCTTCATCCACCCTGCAGGCAACAAAAGAAGGTACACGTGCTGAATTAAAACCAGAAGAATCCTTAGCTGATGAAGCTGAAAAGATGGGACATTCTCTGGAAGTGTGTGTGAATTGCAACTTAACCTAAAAGGGGCTGTTTTTAAACGCTCTGCAACTGCTGCCATACAGTATGCCTACAATAAGACGAGCACTCGACGCGAGGGAAATCTAATGACCGCGCACGTAGAAAAAAGACTATACTTGGAAAAAGTCCTCCTCGAGCGACTGAGGGGTGCTGATCTCAAGCACCTTCAGGAGGAGACACGAATAAACTGGAGAAAGGGCTCCAATCCCAGCAGGACTGAGGGTTCTCTTCCTTCATCCACTCTCATTCAAGTCACTGAGATATCTAGAATGAGAGTGGAAGGATGGGCTTTGGCCGTGGCAAGCCCGAGCTTCCCACAAGCAGGGGAGGTATGTAACAGGGGAGTAATCCCTGTTCAAGTAATGTGCCTTTAATCTAGCAGTGTGGTGGTTAACTGCTGGTAGTCAATTAATAAACACCACCTGCCTGATTTAGATTGCTTACAAAAGCCTGTCTTGTGAGACAGGAAGTGACTTCTTAGCTCAGACTGAGAGCTGAACTTTGCAGACAGAGCCGAGGTTCTTGAGTCTCCCAGGAGAGACTGACCAAGAAGAACACAGATCTCTGGAGCTGACCGGTCTTGAGCTTTGCCCAGCATAGCTAATTGCAAGACACCAAATAAGACTTCTAAACCTGGATGCTGATATTTTCTGTGCACGCACGGGTGCGGTTCCAGGAGAGCAGAGAAGCTTACTCTACAGCAGCTAACAGATAAGACTTTCATTACTAAGAGACTGCTTATTTCATGCTATATGTTTTGGGGCTGCGAGACATGCTTGACGTAGGGAGTTGTGAATTAATTGCATGGTATTTTCACTAGAGATACTCCCAAGTGAATAGAAGCTTTGTTCCCCCCCTGTGTTTGGATGATTTCCTGATGAAAAGGAAAAGGCACAATAAAGCCTATTATAATTTCACCTTATAAAGTCTCCAAATTGTGTACCTCTGTGAACGTCCGTCTACATACACCCTTACTGCTTCATAGGAATTAAGATGCTAAGTAGCAGACAGGTGCTGCTAATCAAATGTCCGTGATGAATTGATAATCAGCAAGTGTGACCACCTCTATAAAAGCCGAAGTTTTAGCAGTTTGCTGGTCTGTAGCATTCAGGTGTGTGTTAGCACAATGCCAAGTAGGAAAGACATCAGCAATGATCTTAGAGAAGCAATTGCTGCTGCCCATCAATCTGGGAAGGGTTATAAGGCCATTTCCAAACAATTTAAAATCCATCATTCTACAGTGAGAAAGATTATTCAAAAGTGGAAAACATTCAAGACAGTTGCCAATCTTCCCAGGAGTGGACGTCCCAGAAAATTCACCCCAAGGTCAGACCATGCAATGGTCAGAGAAATTGCAAAAAAACTAAGTGTTACATCTCTACAGGCCTCAGTAAGCATGTTAAATGTTAAAGTTCATGACAGTACAATTAGAAAAAGACTGAACAAGTATGGTTTGTTTGGAAGGGTTGCCAGGAGAAAGCCTCTTTTCTCTAAAAAGAACATGGCAGCACGGCTTAGGTTTGCAAAGTTGCATCTGAACAAACCACAAGACTTCTGGAACAATGTCCTTTGGACAGACGAGACCAAAGTGGAGATGTTTGGCCATAATGCACAGCGCCACGTTTGGCGAAAACCAAACACAGCATATCAGCACAAACACCTCATACCAACTGTCAAGCACGGTGGTGGAGGGGTGATGATTTGGGCTTGTTTTGCAGCCATAGGGCCTGGGAACTTTGCAGTCATTGAGTTGACCATGAACTCCTCTGTATACCAAAGTATTCTAGAGTCAAATGTGAGGCTATCTGTCCGACAGCTAAAGCTTGGCTGAAATTGGGTCATGCAACAGGACAATGAACCCAAGCACACTAGCAAATCTACAACAGAATGGCTGAAAAAGAAAAGAATCAAGGTGCTGCAATGGCCCAGTCAAAGTCCAGACCTCAACCCGATTGAAATGCTGTGGCTGGACCTTAAGAGAGCTGTGCATAAACAAATGCCCACAAACCTCAATGAACTTAAGCAACGTTGTAAAGAAAAGTGGGTCAAAATTCCTCCACAACGATGTGAGAGACTGATAAAGTCATACTGAAAACGATTACTTCAAGTTATTGCTGCTAAAAGTGGTTCTACAAGCTATTGAATCCTAAGGTATAACTTAGTTTTTCACACATGGCTTCTCCATTTTGGCTTTATTTTTGTTAAATAAATCAGGACACGGTGTAATATGCCATGTGTTGTTGTTCATCTGAGGTTGTATTTACCTAATTTTAAGACCTGCTAAGGAACAGATCATTGTTATCATGTCCTGATATGTAAACCATAGAATTCAAAGAGGGTGTACTTTCTTTTTCACACAACTGTATATACAGTGGCGGCCGAGCTGAGTCTTCTGCAGCCGCCACCGCAAAGTGCCGTGCAGACGCGGCTGTTTTTTTTTCTGCCGCGTGCCACTGATGCGTGGTCACGCATGCCAGGGTGCGTGCGCGCGTGGCTCGTGTGCCCAGGGTTCTCCGAAGGTGGTGGCGGGGTAAGGGGGGATGTGGGAAGCAGAGGGGGACCTGGGGGACCCGGAGAAGCAGGGCAGAGCAGAGGCAGAGGTCGCGAGGGGAGGGGAACGAGGGGAAGGATGCTGGGAAGATGCGGCTGGCGCGCGGCCAAGTTCGGCGCCAGCCTTAAAAAAGCCGCGGGACAAGACGGGTAAGTGTGAGATCTGCAAGGCTGCTGTATACCCATACTCCACAATGCAAAAGTTTTCATCTTTGCAACTGTGTTGTTCACTTCCCCCCCCCGCGAAAAACATAACTCTGTTGAACATGAGGATCTTCTGCAGTGTGACCACCACAAGCGGACTCCCAGCATTGGGAAGGCTATACTGTATATAACTAAGTTTACAATGGTATTTGTGAAAAATAAACAAGGTGGCCAACAGCGTTCGTCTCGTGTCATACAGGCTTCCAAGTGCATCATTGGCGGCTGCCACTTTTATTTCCTGAAAATGCCCAGATGTACCAGGGCTCTTACGATGGTTAACAGCTAGTTTAAGTAAATAAAACAGCTCCCTGGTATGTCACGATCTTGGGGATTCCATAATCCGCTACCAGGGGTAGCTGACAGAGCTGTGGAAGGTGCGTGTAAATAGTCAGTCTATTACTGATTTAGCAGGGTCAGAATTAAGCTTGAGATGGGCTGGATAGGGAGGAAAACCCTGGGTGCCAGAAAAGTTTATAAAACAAAAATGAGTTATTTGTTATAAAATCTTCAACATCTTCACAAACATTATTCAAAGTTGAAAATAAATTGTAGTATGGATTTTTGTTTAAGCAGCACAGGAGCCATGTGCATTATGGGGAGGGATTGATGAAGTTCTGATAAATGTATTTATTTATTTATAAAAATGTTTTACCAGGAAGTAATACGCTAAGAGTTACCTCTCGTTTTCATGTATGTCCTGAAGCTCAACGGGTGTTCAAGTCAATGACAGTTCATGTCGGATCGAGCTCTGACACCCCTTATTGGAGTTTTGTGAATCCCGATGTATGTTGCCTGATGTTACATGGCCACCAATATGGTTTCTAATTTTGACAAGAACTGCACAGTGCTGCAGGAATATATATTAACGTTACAATAAATAGTGCAGTTTGTGCTACTCTGTTTTAAAACATGTGTAACAGGGTATGTCTTTTCTGCCTGTCTTTCCCCTCCCTGTTATCCTGGTTATGTAAGTCCTTTTAGCTGCAGGCAGTAACAGGTTAAATCTATGGGCTCTTGATCCTCCTCATGCCCCTCTTATGAGTGATAGAAGTAAGGTGGTGACTCGTGGCCTGTGTAAGCCTATCTGGTATAGGTATAGACCATGGGCCTGCCACTTCTTGATCCTCCTAGGAGGGTGTGACCAAGTTAGTGTCAGTCCTGCTCCTGCTCTGGAAGAGAGAGGAAGTCCTGCTCCTGCTCTGGAAGAGAGAGGAAGTCCTGTTCCTGCTCTGGAAGAGAGAGGAAGCAGAGAGCTGTTAGTCTCTTCTATGGCAGGATGAGCGTGCTCACCCTCAGCCTTTGGCTGGGGGAACATCAGATTCAGCCACAGAGGCCCTATAAGACCAGGGGCCATCACCATCCAGAGGTCTGGGACTTCTGAGATTCTGCATCACTGTATGGAGATCTGCAGTGGATGCCTGCCATACAATAAAGACCCTTGGTATGACATTCCTGTCTAAGTATCAGTCCTTGTGCAGGAGGGAGAGAATGCAGTAGTGGGGGCTGACTTCTGGACACCCTGGAACCCACTATGGCTGGAGGCGCTGAACAGCAAGAGAATGAACCTAAACCTGTCCTGATCTCCACTAAATCGCAGATCAGACTCAGCTCTCCTGACCCTAACAGGTATTGCACCACACACAAGGTATCATAGGCTGTGTTTCTCCCACGGGGAGTGGGGGAGGGGGGAGATGGGGTAACCGTGCTACACAGGAATGTTTATTGGTGTCTCCTCTTAACAAGATACATGCATGGTGGTATAGGCTATATTTTGCGAGGGTGAAAAATGTGGTGGTTTTGTCTCAGTGATGGAACTACCGACGCTTCAGCCAGTTCGAATGTGCCAGGGTCCATGACTTTCAGGGGCCCATTCTCCCATGTGTCGGAAAGCAGTTCTGGCACTTATTTTAGCAGCCTGAATGCCAGTCCTACAGATCTCCCTCTCCTTCCTCTCCTCCCCACCATGCTTACCCTGTCAGGCATAACGTGGAAGTTAGGTTTCAATGGAAGTTGGGCCCAACTTTCGCAATCAACGCCTGCATGGGCTTCTTCTGTCACCACCAGGTAAGCCCCCACACAACCGCTCCACAGGTAGGGCACTGGGGAGCGGTTTTTATTACTTGCACCGTGCCCACCATTCACTAGTTCTGGCCCTGTAATAGACAA
Source organism: Ascaphus truei (assembly GCF_040206685.1). NCBI lineage: Eukaryota > Metazoa > Chordata > Amphibia > Anura > Ascaphidae > Ascaphus > Ascaphus truei. The sequence continues at coordinate 370,578,873 of NC_134486.1, forward strand.
CAGGTTAACAGTTAACCTATATTTTAACTTGCATGTTAGGATTGCTCCTTTCATATATATTTTTTACATATCCTGAACAGTCCTATTCTAACCCTTGAAAAAAACATCTGTTTTTTAAGATACTTGTATTTTTGTTTTCCACTTTTTTTATTCTTGTCCAGGAGAACATTATGGCTGCTGAGTGAGCCTCATTCTGGTGAGCCTATAGAAGGCCAGGGAGTTATTGGGACAAGCATGTTACTGCTTTCTGTTGGTTTTACTTTGTGGCCATATTTTTTTCATTACAGGAAACAAAAATGTAACTAAGGACAAAAGTTACTGGAGCTCAAACAAAAATGAAGAAAAAAAAAATCACATTTGGGAGAGATTCCTGCTTTAAAGTTTAAGCAGATTGCTTAATGACTCTTATAATTTAAGATATGCTTGAAACACTCAAGTTGAGGACCAAATATCTCATTTCCAACAATTCAAGTCAAGCACAAATACCAAGGATTTTACAAGCTAGTTACATCCCTGGGAAAAATTACATCAATACTTTATTTTAAGTGGAGGGTTACAGCTACTGAATAATTTAATTTCTAAATAAAACACGGGATTAGGATGAAGAAAGGGCATGTGTTCGATGAACTCATAACTCATAAATCTTTTTACTCAGCAAGTCCAACTTGCCACCAGAGGCTGCTCAAGACTACAAATATAAACAAGATACCAGCTGTGTTAGAAATATTGCATTTTGTGCAGATCTTGGACAGTGCATTACAAATATACAGCAATAATTATTCTACTGCCCACAAGGCAAAGTCTGATACTATAAAATACAAAAATGCCTAGTGCTATATCCAACTTGACATATTATATAGTTAAATACTAAATACCCGTTTATCTTCTCATAAGTGTAGCCTCCTTTCCCCGTGACTAAAGGAACTATGCATGCTGAGTACCTGTCTGGCATACAGGATGCCTAATCCTCCACCACTTAGAGCCTGGGGTGATCGCGTTCTTACTGGATACAGCGCCTCCACCTGGGAGGGATCCTAGCGCTGCAGGATAACCCGTCACAGGAACCAATACAGTCAGTGAATAAGGATACACACATTGGTATAACTAACTTATCTTTACTGCAACATATAACTAAACAGCACAATAACAATACAAGGCCCCCACAATACAGTACCCATACAATATACACCACCCCGGTGGAACCCCCCAAAGTAATGAGGGTGTCCTGGGCACCTAACCACCCCAGTGTCCACAGAGCCAAGCCCACCCAAAGAGTGTGTGGAGTAGCGGTACCCCTTCTGTATGGCGATTGGTGCACGTGGGTACCTTCATGGTCAGACCAGGCCAACTTGGAGTGGTGGATCCGCAGAACCGCACTGTGATCCCACGACGTGGGGTTCGGATGATCCTCTCCTTCCCGAAGGTGCCCGCCTCTGAGGGAGCTCCAGCTGGAGTGTGTCACTTAATGACTTAGAGTGCCTGTGGTCTGGTCCCAGGCCAAAGGCCGCAGCTCACCAGGTGGCGTCCGTCACTGGTGCATCGCTCTGACACTAACGTGCTAAGGGGAGCGTCCCTATCTGGAGGGGCCTTCCCTATGCACACTACCTCTACTGTGGATCGGGGACTAGCTGGCTAGTCCCAGGGATACTGGCACCAGGGACACTACCTCTTCCCTTGGAGTCCTGCTCCTGAATGGCGCGCTCTGCTTCGTGCCAACTCCCCTGCTCCCTCAGTGTGGATCTATGCAGCGTATTGGCTGTATTACCCCACGTGGTGCAGCCCTAGAGGAGCCTGGGAGTTCCCCTGTAGCTCTTGCGGAGCCACCTAACTTGACCGCGGCATCCAAACATACACTGCGTATGCGCGACCATCAAACTGTGTATGTGAAGCTTCTAAAATGGTAGCCCCCACTTGCCGGGTATGCAGCGGAGCTCGGGTGACCCGGTCACCCTGCAGCCTTCCCCCACCCGCCACAGAGGTGAGCGGGGACCCGGCTACATAAGCAAGGGTCATTTAGTTCAATTGTTTTGCCAAAGTATTTAAAGCGTACAACCACGTCACAGTATGGCCCATCTGTAGGTTCTAACACTTCTGTACCTGCAAAAAGCTCTCATAACCGGGCGGGGGCGCAGCCATGACGTCACCCGGCAGGCTTGCCCTCATTGGCTGAACCGCCGGGGGGTATGGCCAGTACTCCATCGCCAGTTCTGAAGACAGTTTTACTGTCTTCAGAAAAATCTGGTCACGCAACGTGGCGGCCAAGGCAGCAAGCGGGCCCGGCCCCATTGAGGGGCGGTTCTTGTCCCTGCACATTTCAGCAGGCACCGGGGACTTAGCCTAATGGGTTGAGAACTGTCTTAATAGACTGGTCATTTACAAGTGCTTAGCAAGAACAACAATTAAAAAGGTCGGATGGGGGCGAGCTTGAAATCAGGGAGGAGGGGTCACTAACCTCCAACTTGTTTTACCAATTGAAATTTACAAACACACACAGCCACTGTAATCTCAGAACCCAAACTCACCACATTATATATTTGTGTGAAAAAGAGTGCTAATAGGATTGTGACCTCATTTATAGAACAAAAGACAAAAAGCCCTAGTTCTACATCCAACTTGAAATCAAGTTAAAATATGGAACTAAATGACCATTGCTTATGAGAAGAAAGAGATAGGTATTTAACTATATAATTGGTCAAGCTGGATGTAACATTTGGGTACTGCAATTCATATACTCATAGATATCAGAGAGGGTTACCCTCTTATCTGTACTGTCTTGAATGGCAAAATATATATATACAATAAAAAGATGTGACTATACGGCGGGCACGTCAGTGACAGCGCATTGCATGTGTGTGCCATGTTAAAAACTTTCACAAAGTTTAATTCATCATCATAGGACAATAAGGAATTGCATATATTCAGTGTAGGTACCTGCCAAACTGAGTTTATCTTGACGAGGTTGGCCGGCTTGAATCATGTTTTGATCAAAAGATGCAACCAAATGACTCCTTTGTTACACAGACGTAGGTTCTAAATGTTAAAATGTCACTTGTATATTTTAGCCCAATTGTAGGAGCGCAGGGATTGTTCATTGTTTTACATAAATGTAAGGCCAATCCTTTTACCCGCTGCGTACTTTACAGGTGGAGGAGCGCAGGTAATATATAAAGTTTTGTTTTGCTGTAAATGTTTAGGCTAATTATTTTCCTTGTTGCATACTTCATAAGGACATTTAATTATAGTGTTTACTGATACATTCCGTCATTGGGGTAGGTTTTGGCTCACCTGGTTTCTGCTTTACTGAGCAGTTCCTTGGAGGTGTATGGCTCCTCCCATCAGGATAGAGCTCCTTACCAATTCCTCAATTAGCATAAATGTATAATACACCTCTGTGCCAGTCTACACTTTACCCTCCACTGGAGAGTAGGTGTGTTTATGCCTGACAGAAAGAAGACATATGTGTAAGTATTAGTGGCATAGTTATAGCCCGGGGAAAGCCTGGGGGCCCACGCTCTTTGGGGGCCTGCTCTCCCCGCCTGTCGGCGGTGGAGGGGAGATGATGGTACGCAATGGGGAGATGATGGGAATGGTAGCGGGCTGCCAGCGTTGATCAGAAAAGCAGCCGACATAGGAGGTAGGAGTTGTACTGAGGCAAGCAGGACAGCCGGGGAGGAGCGCGCCCCGGCAGTCTGACCAGGAAGTTTTTGTTACTTCTGGTGTCTGTTGCCACAGTGCGCTCCTCGCCTCATGCTGTCCTGTTTGCCTCAGTACAACTCCTACCTCCTCTGCCGGCTGCTCTTCTGATCAACGCTGGTGGCCCACTGCCTGTACCATCATCTCCCCGCTGCCGCGTACCATCATCATCCGGCCAAAGGTAGGCATGGGGGAGAGAGAGCTGCGGGGGGGAGAAAGAGAGAGCTGAGGGGGGAGAGAGAGCTGAGGGGGGAGGGAGATTGAGCTGGTAATGGTTAGGGGGAGAAATGATGAGGAGGAGGAATAAAAAACTTGCCGTTGGTATTACTAGGGCTGTTATAGGGACTTATCCCTGTTTAAATAAAGCAGCCTCAGAGCTCTGAGAATCCAGCAGAGAGATAGTTAATTGCAGCCACTCAATTAACTAGTCCCCACCTGGACTAATGAGAGTTCTGTAAAAAGCCTCAAGTGAGACACAGGACAGAGATTCCTTAGCTCACATTTCAGCTGACAGAAGGAGAGCAGAGAAGCCTGCACACAGACACTATCTTGAGCACAAAGGCCGTGCTGAGATCAAGACATCCAGACACCCAGAGACCTAAATTTCCTGGACACAGAGGACCCAGGAACCTGCCAGAGACTGCCATGGAGGGACACCTGCTTAAGGTACTTCCTGAGACTTTGGTGTTATAGGCTGGTAATGGGAATATCCCACCAGTCCTGCAGATAGGGTCTGGGCAAATAAGTTAGCCTTTACAAAGGGATAGGGATTTGTTATTTTGTTGTTTTTGTATGTTTTGCCTGGGAACAGGCTCAATAAAGCCAAGATATAATTTCACCCTAAAACAGTCTCCATTTGCATACCTCTGCACACACCTCTTACAGGGGCCCTGAAATATTTTTTGACCGGGGGTCCGCGCATTTCTAGCTACGCCACTGGTAAGTATTAATATTTCACACTAGGGTATTTGTGCACCCACAGTTTACCTTTATCATAGAGGAACTTTGTTACTGGCTTTGGTCAGCTTTTAATTGCGCTAAATCACAAATAAGCATATGTTTCATTTATTTAACCCCTTCAGTGCACTTTCACATACTTCACAATGTTTAGTCCGTAAGAAATTGCATATATTCAGTGTGGGTTTACCTTGACGAGGTTTTACCGTTTACCTTGACGAGGTTGGCCGGCTTGAATCATGTTTTGATCAAACGATGCAACCACATGACTCCTTTATTACAGAGACTTAGGTTCTAAATGTAAAACTGTCACCAGTATATTTTAGCCCAATTGGTAGGAGCGCAGGATCTGTTCTTTGCTTTCTAGAAACGGTCTGAGACAAACTGTACCATACCTTAATGTACATTGTTTTGAGTATAGTGTGCATCTGCTAATATTGATGAAAATATACAAAGTACAAGGTCATATTAAACAAAGAAAAGCAGTGTTTACAGTGAGACTTTTCTACATAGTATCTTGTTTTGAAACACGTGTGAAGTTCTTGGCATGCATGCGCACAGATACTGTACTCTATTCAATGTGCCATCTGCCAAATGCAATAAATGAATTCTACCGGACTGATTTTCTCTTTCATTTTTTAATTTCATTTTTACTCTTTCATGCAGATGTTGCCAGACTTATTATTTTCGGTGCCGCATGAACTCAAGTTTAAATCCTTGGCATTTATTTGCAATTTGCAGCACCGCTACGACCTCTACGGAGTATCAGAATCATACTGTACAGTACTTCTTCAGCCCATTATAAATTCTCCATATGTACCCAGTACAAGCCCCACAACTTAGGAACCATTGCTCACTTTCATTCATCTTTAAAAAAAATTAATTATAATTTATAATAAATAAAACGCATATTTATTGAACGACCCTCTTCTGGTGGAAGTCCAGGTGTGGGCGTTTCGTGGGCATGTCCCAAAGTATGAGCTGTTTGTAAATAGAATTCTTAGGATTTTATTTTCTTGCTAGCACATGAAAAATTCCAGTTTTCACAGCTGATTGAATAAGGCCAGACTCACCGTTCAGAATAAATTCAGATGAAAATGTGTAGTGGAGTAATGGTCAAACCCACATTCTTCAGTCAAGGTAACAAAGATTGAACAGCCAGAGGTGCATCATCAAGGCTTGCATGGCAGTTCTGATAACAGCGTTGCAATTGTCTGAATGAACATATTTCCAAACATCGGGATCTATGTATCAAGGCAATTTTGCCACAAAACTACGCCATCTTTATCCTGCACTAATATCTATAAATTATTTTGTTCCAATTTTGCCTTGTCTGTCTTAGTTTGCGCCTTGGGGAGAGTCAGAAGGAGTAGTTACATGGTGCACATATTTATGCGATGTATCACATTCTGCGTCAGTGCACCAATCTTTTTCCCTCTTATTTACGCCCCCCCCCCTCCTAAATCCGCCACATCTGAAGTGGCACAAGTCTAAAAACTGTCTCATATAGTCCACATCTCGCTCTGCTTTTCACTGCAGTACATTGATACACAGCTACACCTGGTGCCAAGTGCTAATTTCAATGAGAAAAAAATATTCTTATATCAATGTGTGTATAAAAGTAATATAGTATTGTGACTGTGATACAATATAACTGTGCCAGAGAAAATAAACATAACATTTCAAATGAAAAATCCGTGTTCTTCTTATAAAGTCCAATGATTTCATTTGGAAATCATAGATTTCAGTCCCCAAAAAACGACTTTAAATGGCGCTGAGGATAAATGTGGATAATAAATGATATGTAAAATCAAACCCGACATCAGCTGGCAATCAGTCTCCAGCTGACACTGTCCAAAAGTTGAAGCTGATGCAAATCGGGCAAAATTGCAGCAACGTGCCTCGGTACATTGACACAACAGGGCAGTATACACAAAAAACACAGCGAACAACGCTCACAATGCTCATAGTGTATTAAAAGATATATTGAAAATAACCAACAGATAAGGGTAAGTATTGTGCGTACATCAAAACAAAATTAAACAGGCATGTCAGGGGTTAATGTTACCCATGCACCAGACAGAACGCCAATTCGGATGTCATCAACGAAGATACAGGCAGTTCCCCGTGTCTCGGCCTCTCGGTCCCAAAGTAGAGCCTGGATAGTCCCACTCGCAATGGTAGAAAGTCCAGCAAACTCGTGGTGTACACGAGTGGTGTCGTGGTATCAGTCAGTTCTTTCAATAGCTGGATACACGCTTCTCAGCCCACCGATCCGGCACTTCCAGGTTTGTGACGTCACTAGGAAGCGACGGTGCGTTGCGTTCTTTCCAGTCACCGAGTGAGCTCGCAGTAGTGTGGTAGAGAGTCCAATGAGCTAAAACAATTCGAACCTTTAATCCAACGCGTTTCGAAATCTTACGGTCTCTTCATTAGGGTTTAATGAATGGTTAATCCAAACAACATTGAAATACTCCACGCTTACATCTGATTGGCCCATCAGTTGGATGTTTCAGCCAATACAGAGGAAGCGGGGAGGAGTCAAATGGCTCCATGGGTAACAACAAAGATGGTTACTATAGGCAACAATTTAACAACAAAATAAACTTTAATCACACAAACAATAATGCATTAATACACATAGGAAAAAACGGCTCTAAAATAAAGAGAAAAAAGTATTAGAATGTACAAACATGGTATTGTAAGCACCTGCAGACTCAAATAAGCATACAATATACAGGGCGTTTTGATCTTAGAAAAAGAAGCACGAAGCACATATCAATTTAAAAATATAAATAAGTTAAAAGGAACAAATGACAACTTGGCACTAGAGAGAAACAGATAAATAACAAGGGATTTAACCCTAGACTAGAGGATCATGATGATGAACCCTATTTGTTAGTATAGGGACCAAATATCAATGTCCTCATTTAGACCTCCTGGATACAAAGTTCTCAATTTATGTATCCAGAAGGTCTCTTGGACAGATAGTTCCTTTACCCTATCGCCGCCCCTTCTATTTCTAGGGACATATTTAATGCCCTTAAAGAGCAAAGAGGAGGGGTCCCTATCGTGATGCTGAGCATAATGTTTGGAAAGACGCTTAGTGCGCCCCACATAATGTAGGCCACAGGGGCATTCAATTAAATAAACAATATGGTCTGAATTACAGTAGATGAAATCAAAGACCTCAAAAACTTCTCCTGTTGATTTACACATAAAAGTTTTTTTATCAGGATGCAAATACTTGCACACTGAGCATTTTCCACATTTAAAGTTTCCAACAGGTTTAGTACTAAACCACCTTTTTTTCCGCAACAGAATTCTCTTTGATGTTAATATCACTAGGGGACAAGGTATTTTTCAGGTTTTTTGCTTTCCTGTATATAAATTTAGGAAACTTCGAAATATGGGCCCCCAATATTGGGTCACTTGATAAAATTGCCCAGTGGTTTTTAACGATTTTTTCGATTTGCATCGGGATAGAATTGAAATTGGTGATGAATGCAACATTGCATTTACCCTCATTATTCTCCTGATTTTTTTGTTTTTTAATTTTCGCGATTAACATTTGGCTCCTATCGAGTTTTTTCACCCTATCTAGATCACTATTCAATTTTTTCAGTGAATAGCCCCTCTCCAGAAATCTGGAGATAAGGTAATTTGCCTGTGTTTCAAAGTCCTTATCAGAACTACAATTTTTTCTTAACCTGTAGAACTGACCGCTCGGGATATTCTGGATCCACGTTTTTTTATGATTGCTTGAGGCCAGCAATAAATTGTTTGAGTCGACATCCTTAAAATAGGTTTTTGTAATCAGCTTCCCCTCATCTGAAACTGTCAAACTCAAATCCAGAAAATTAATTTCTCTTTCATTATCCAAATGAGTAAAGGACAGGAGTCTGTCATTATTATTAATATAGTTTACAAAATGACCTATAGAGCATTGATCACCATCCCATATACATATAATGTCGTCTATGAAACAACGCCAAATAATAATATTATTTTTAAAAGGATTGTTATTCAGAATATATTCAGATTCCCATTCTCCCATGTACAGGTTTGCGAAACTGGGGGCAAATCTTGTGCCCATAGCAGTTCCGCAAACTTGCAGGAAGAATTCGTCCAAAAACATAAAATAATTGTGTTTCAAAATGAAGTGGATAGAGTCCAAAATAAACCTTGTATTTAAAGGATGTAATTCCAAGTCACCTGATAGAAAAAAGTCTACAGCTGCTAAATCTTTCGTGTGTGGTATATTCGTATAGAGGGCCTGCACATCACATGTGAGCCATCTATAAGAATCTTTCCACTCCATACCTTGTAACAGGCTTAGTACCGAGGTGGAATCCCTTAGGTGGGAGGGGAGTTTTGCCACATAGGGCTGGAGAAAATAGTCAACATACTGTGACAAATTAGCTGTTAAACTTTGAATTCCCGATATTATCGGTCTACCAGGGGGATTTGTTAATGACTTATGCGTTTTGGGAAGGTGATAAAATATTGGGATTTTTGGGGAGCTAGAATATACAAAATCAAATTCATTTTTAGTGATAACACAGGAGATTAGGGCTTGATCTAGAAGGCCTTAAAGTTTAATAAAAAAATTGCCAGTTGGATCTTTTTTAAGTCTTATATAGGAGGAGGTGTCGTTCAAGAGTCGAAGTGCCTCTCCTTCATAATCTTTAAAGGTTTAGCAGCTGTAGACTTTTTTCTATCAGGTGACTTGGAATTACATCCTTTAAATAGAAGGTTTATTTTGGACTCTATCCACTTCATTTTGAAACACAATTATTTTATGTTTTTGGACGAATTCTTCCTTTAGGTTTGCGGAACTGCTATGGGCACAAGATTTGCCCCCAGTTTCGCAAACCTGTACATGGGAGAATGGGAATCTGAATATATTCTGAATAACAATCCTTTTAAAAATAATATTATTATTTGGCGTCGTTTCATAGACGACATTATATGTATATGGGATGGTGATCAATGCTCTATAGGTCATTTTGTAAACTATATTAATAATAATGACAGACTCCTGTCCTTTACTCATTTGGATAATGAAAGAGAAATTAATTTTCTGGATTTGAGTTTGACAGTTTCAGATGAGGAGAAGCTGATTACAAAAACCTATTTTAAGGATGTCGACTCAAACAATTTATTGCTGGCCTCAAGCAATCATAAAAAAACGTGGATCCAGAATATCCCGAGCGGTCAGTTCTACAGGTTAAGAAAAAATTGTAGTTCTGATAAGGACTTTGAAACACAGGCAAATTACCTTATCTCCAGATTTCTGGAGAGGGGCTATTCACTGAAAAAATTGAATAGTGATCTAGATAGGGTGAGAAAACTCGATAGGAGCCTGTCAGGGTTCTGCTCGCCACAAACCAGGGTCGGACCGCGAGGCTGAGGTGGGGTTGTAAAAGCACCGACCTGAGACCGCGCAGGCTGATCCGGATTGCGCAGTTCGTTGTCATATATCGCAGGATCAGGATAGGAGAAGACAGCGTCGTCGTTGTACAAGCCAGGGTCAGGACAGGAGACATCAGGATAAACATTGTTCAGGCAAGAGTTCGGCAACAGGTAGTCAGGAGAGCCCCGCTTCAGCTTAGGAGCGCGGGGTTGGCCTCTGCGCGAGCGACGACCATGGCCCATGGTACTGGTCACAGGAGATGGTAGGCAGACCAGAGTAGCACACCGCTTTGCTGCACGGGTGCACCAGTGCTACAGCGCAAGAGTCCTGAGCGGCTGGGGAATCCTCTGTAACAGTGCAGGAACCAGGACACGGCCTCTCTAGATTAGGGAAAGAGTAGGCCCCAGGAACCAGGAAGCTGTAGATACACAGGGAAACCTCCGCTTCAGTGCAGGAAACCAGGAGGCTGAAGGACGCAGGGATGAAACCTCTGCTTCAGCACAGGAGAACAGGAAGCTGAAGGACGCAGGACGGAACCTCCGCTTCAGCACAGGAGAACAAGCGGGAGCTTGAAGGAAGCTGAAGGACGCAGGGCTGAACCTCCGTATCAGCATAGGAGAACAAGCGGCTTGAAGGAAGCTGAAGGATGCAGGGCGGAAGCTGGTATCAGCATAGGAGAACAAGCGGCTTGAAGGAAGCTGAAGGACGCAGGGCGGAACCTGGTATCAGCATAGGAGAACAAGCGGCTTGAAGGAAGCTGAAGGACGCAGGGTGGAACCTGGTATCAGCATAGGAGAACAAGCGAGAGCTTGTGGCAAAACAGTAGTGACATCCAGTTAGGACTATGCTCGGCAGGGAGCATTATGGGAAGACAGTACTTAAAGGCCAGTGGGCCAATCCCCGGCGGGGGTGTGAAGGTACTGCTCCTAATGAGTGAATGCAAGTATAGGTTGCAGTGAAAGGCTGCACAGCTGCAGTAGATACCAGAGGGAGTGTGTACAGGCATACCCCACATTAACGTACGCAATGGGACCGGAGCATGTATGTAAAGTGAAAATGTACTTAAAGTGAAGCACTACCTTTTCCCCCACTTATCGATGCATGTACTGTACTGCAATCATCATATACGTGCATAACTGATGTAAATAACACATTTGTAACAGGCTCTATAGTCTCCCCGCTTGCGCACAGCTTCGGTACAGGTAGGGAGCCGGTATTGCTGTTCAGGACGTGCTGACAGGCGCATGCGTGAGCTGCCGTTTGCCTATTGAGCGAGATGTCCTTACTCGCGAGTGTACTTAAAGTGAGTGTCCTTAAACCGGGGTATGCCTGTATTGCTTTGGTGAGTGAATCCAGGCTGCAGCAAACCTCAGGAGAGCTGTTCCAGAACTGCACCGGTCTGCAAGGTAAGGCAACCACTAAACCGTGGAGCGGATTCCTTACAGAGCCAAATGTTAATCCCGAAAATAAAAAAACAAAAAAATCAGGAGAATAATGCGGGTAAATGCAATGTTGCATTCATCACCAATTTCAATTCTATGACGATGCAAATCGAAAAAATCGTTAAAAACCACTGGGCAATTTTATCAAGTGACCCAATATTGGGGGCCCATATTTCGAAGTTTCCTAAATTTATATACAGGAAAGCAAAAAACCTGACAAATACCTTGTCCCCTAGTGATATTAACATCAAAGAGAATTCTGTTGGGGAAAAAGGTGGTTTAGTACTAAACCTGTTGGAAACTTTAAATGTGGAAAATGCTCAGTGTGCAAGTATTTGCATCCTGATAAAAAACTTTTATGTGTAAATCAACAGGAGAAGTTTTTGAGGTCTTTGATTTCATCTACTGTAATTCAGACCATATTGTTTATTTAATTGAATGCCCCTGTGGCCTACATTATGTGGGGCGCACTAAGCATCCACTCAAGGTGCGCATTCAAGAACATATACGCAATATTAAAATTGGTTTTTATTAAACGCAGTCTTTCCAAACATTATGCTCTGCATCACGATAGGGACCCCTCCTCTTTGCTCTTTAAGGGCATTAAATATGTCCCTAGAAATAGAAGGGGCGGCGATAGGGTAAAGGAACTATCTGTCCAAGAGACCTTCTGGATACATAAATTGAGAACTTTGTATGCAGGAAGTCTAAATGAGGACATTTATATTTGGTCCCTATACTAACAAATAGGGTTCATCATCATGATCCTCTAGTCTAGGGTTAAATCCCTTGTTATTTATCTGTTTCTCTCTAGTGCCGAGTTGTCATTTGTTCCTTTTAACTTATTTATATTTTTAAATTGATATGTGCTTCGTGCTTCTTTTTCTAAGGTCAAAACGCCCTTTATATTGTATGCTTATTTGAGTCTGCAGGCGCTTACAATACCATGTTTGTATATTCTAATACTTTTTTCGCTTTATTTTAGAGCCGTTTTTTCCTATGTGTATTAATGCATTGTTGTTTGTGTGATTAAAGTTTATTTTGTCGTTAAATTGTTGCCGCTAGTAACCATCTTTGTTGTTACCCATGGAGCCATTTGACTCCTCCCCGCTTCCTCTGTATTGGCTGAAACATCCAACTGATGGGCCAATCAGATGTAACCGTGGGGTATTTCAATGTTGTTTGGATTAACCATTCATTAAACCCTGATGAAGAGACCGTAAGGTTTCGAAACGCGTTGGATTAAAGGTTCGAATTGTTTTAGCTCATTGGACTCTCTACCACACTACTGCGAGCTCACTCGGTGACTGGAAAGATCGCGACGCACCGTCGCTTCCTAGTGACGTCACAAACCCGGAAGTGCCGGATCGGTGGGCTGAGAAGCGTGTATCCAGCTATTGAAAGAACTGACTGATACCACGACACCACTCGTGTACACCACGAGTTTGCTGGACTTTCTACCATTGCGAGTAGGACTATCCAGGCTCTACTTTGGGACAGAGAGGCCGAGACACGGGGTACTGCCTGTATCTTCATTGATGACATCCGAATTGGCGTTCTGTTTGGTGCATGGGTAACATTAACCCCTGACATGCCTGTTTAATTTTGTTTTGATGTACGCACAATACTTACAATAATAACTGTTGGTTATTTTTAATATATCTTTTAATACACTATGAGCGTTGTGCGCTGTGTTTTTTGTGTATTTTGTCTGAACTTGTAGGGGGTGTTTTTGAGCCATCCCTGGTATCACAGCTGCAGATGCTCCGATTACACAGTGTCCATGAGGTCACGTATTGATTTATATATTTATCACTGATTATCACTTCACGTTTGTGCATTGTTTGTAGTTGCGCACCTATTTTCACTTCTATTCACAACAGGGCAATGCTTCTTTTTGCAACTAATTTACTCCCAAATTGCCTTTATACATAGATCTAAAATTTGTCGACACAATAGCAAATAGAAATAAAGAACATAGAGAAATCAGTCAGATAAACCTAAAATCAGTTTTCAGATACGTGTAAACTACCATTATTTAGGTGATTTAGAGATACTCATCTATCAGAATATTAAAATGAACTAGTTCGTGGCCGGGGCATGTTCACAAAAGTTCCATTATATGCTACATTTTGCCATGCAGATTAGAATAAGACAAGGATGTTTTTTGACCCTGCAACCTTCCATAAATCTTGATCTCTGTCCACAACCCAAAAAATAAGATAGAAGATCAAATGGCCAGAATTTTATTTAAAATTCAAATGGACCAGGTTTACTACAATCCTGCACAATGCTCAACTAAGCAGCAAGACAAGAGGTGAACAACTGGGACCTGCAGCCACAACCAGGTGCCACTCAGCCCTGACTACCCCTGTAGTAGTAATAATCCCCCATGAGGATGAGCCCCTGGTACCCACCATACAGCGAGCACTGCTACCTCCCTAACAAACCCTCAACATAGGCATTGTAGCACAAACAGAGTCCCTTATAGAAGCTTCTGCCAACATCAGGACTCTTTAATCCCTTAAATTAGCCCCGCAACGTCCTGCCCTGCAAGCAACTTTTCAAGTACATCCTAAAGTATAACAAACAGATCAAAGCCCAAGTTAGACAAATGTATGCCACCCGGCCTATGCTCACCGCCATCTGATTTAAAATCAGCATATCAAACTCTAATCCCAAAATAACACGGTTTTGTTCATCTTTGTGACAGGGCCTTAACCCCTGTCGAAAAGGGCTCCAAATAGGAAGCCTGTATCTGGCTGATGAGTCCAGCAGCGAGCTGGTTAATTGCAACTACAGACAATTAGCCAGTTTCCAACTGGCTCATCAGTCAGGTAGAAAAGCCTCCTGCTTAAACTTCCCACTCTAGCACATGGGAGGTGTGTGCTGACAGAGAGTGTTCCCAAGGATCCAGCTCCTCTATTCCAGGGCACAGCAGTCAAAGGTACCTGCCAGAGGGTGAACCCCACGGACACCAACCCAGACCCGGACTGAAGAAAAGAGCCAGTCTCTCCTGACTGCATGTATCAAACCCAGAGAGTTTACAAAGGCCATATCAATTCCTCCAAGGTGCCCTAACAATACCCAGTGAGGTCAAAACTAGTAACTCTGGCAATAACAGGTCCTATTTCATGTCTGTCTTGCCCCACTAAACAATGGCTCAGTGTACTAGGAAATCCAAATTCTTCCTGTGTGGGTAAACTGCTACCAGTCTTGTAGCCTAATGCATATCGGAGTCTCCAACTTCCATGGCAGGCAATCGTAAAATATCAACAGAAAATAAAATGTATGTTCAAGAGATAACCAAACATAAAACTCAGCCACTGTAGCAGGGATAACAGACAAATTCCTATTTTCCTAATGTATGTGCTGAGATACATCGTTACTCAAGCCAAGCTGGGCAGACACAGTTGCAACTCCTATGCGAAACAAATGCGTACCAAACCCAAACAACAAAGGCACAAAGGGTGTTTTAGCCACTGAAACGGCAACTTCAAAGGTGGTTCACTTTGAGCATGCACCAGTAATGAGCCTGACACCGGAGGCCAGATACCCAGGAATTCCTTTAACCACCTGTACGGTGCCAATTGAATCACTATTCAAACTGCTTATAGGAATCCAAGAACCCCTCTCCAATGTATTTTTCTTTGATAGATGCACCAGAAAGTTAACATAATCCACACCCAGCACTACATGCTCAAACGCCAAACCACCACCCTCTTCTTTAAGGCTGTTATTATACCAAAAAACGCTGGCGACGTCGCCTAGTGCAACACTGCGGCACAAAAACAAACTGCTGAAATCCTATGAAGCTGACCATACCATCAGCGACATGCGCGCCGCCTGGAGCTGCAGCGCGGCAGACTGGAGAGGAGACAGAGGATTTTGTTTTGGGCAGGCGACAGCCGAGTCACGTGAGCGGTTAGCCAATGAAGGCAAACCGCTCACGGCCACGCCTCCCTGTGTGCTCAGCTTCTCTCCTCTCCAGTCTCTCCAGCATGATCAGATGCCGCTCGGCGGCAGCGTGAGGGCGACGTCACTGGATCGCGCTGCCGCTCGGTGGCCTTTGGTATAATCAAGCCCTTAGTCACACACCAACTGGTTTACCTCCATAGCACCCAAAATAATCCCACACAAAGGCTGCAATAGAACAACCCTTCTTCAATCTGTAATGAGCACACGCCATATCCAACACCATGATTGTTACTGGTCTTCTCCCATTAAGCACTGCCGATAACCTCTAAAGACTTTTATACCACAAAAACCTTGCTTACATACTACCAGCCAAACAGCTTCAGAAAAATATATATTCCCATTAACTTTATTTCCACCAAACTGCCCACCAACCCCTTCTCACTAAGGACCAAAGCATGTGTGGGGGAAAAAAAAATCATAAGACCTCCTTTATTACACTCACATATGGTAAAAACATAAGGTGCATAGAAACAAATGTGGAAAGGAGTTCTAGCCCTGCGCTGTTTAGAATTCACAATTTAGAATTCTTTTTTCCCCATTCATGCCAACTCGTATAAAGGAAATGTAAAACACAGAAAGAAATCAAAATAAATTGAAAACATTTAAATTATTTGTATTGCACATAAAAGGTATATAAAAAGGTGTAAATGTTGAATTTGTACGGAATGCAAATCATGGTAACACTGCATAATCAGTGCCACAGAATGTGTATGTTTTTGTGTTTATACTCAAGTTTAATTAATTCAGTGTTGTTGGAGTGGCATTTAACACACTGCTCTGTACTGGAGCAAAACATATGGAACATAACATGTTCTGATGATAAAAACAAAGACAAGCTCTGGTTGTACTGTGGGCTTCATGTATGATCTCTCAACTAAAAAATGATATACAGTAGGAAATAACACGAAGAGCTCACACTTCAGTATAACTAGAAGAATGTTCAAACATCGTCCGGGACCAGAAATCTGATTTCTAATATACAGTATGTGCCACAGTGAGATTACTTGAATTGCCCACAGTCACATACAGCGCTGGCACTGGCTCTCAAAGGGGCCTATGCAGTAAGCAGCAATAAGCCACTTTTTTTTATTGTATTGTATGTCTTTATTTATATAGCGCCATTAATGTACATAGCGCTTCACAGTAGTAATACTGTACATGTGGTAATCAAATAAATAACAGATATTATAAATAACAGATCATGGGAATAAGTGCTTTAGACATAAAAGTAACATTAAGGAAGAGGAGTCCCTGCCCCGAGGAGCTTACAGTCTAATTGGTAGGTAGGTAGAACGTACAGAGACAGTAGGAGGGAGTTCTGGTAAGTGCATCTGCAGGGGGCCAAGCTTTATATATCGTGTTCAGAATATCTACAGTGCTATTCATATGCTTCTTTAAGCAAGTGGGTCTTAAGGTGGGTCTTAAAGGTGGATAGAGAGGGTGCTAGTCGGGTACTGAGGGGAAGGGCATTCCAGAGGTGTGGGGCAGTCAGTGAAAAAGGTTTAAGGCGGGAGAGGGCTTTAGATACAAAGGGGGTAGAAAGAAGACATCCTTGAGAAGAACGCAAGAGTCTGGATGGTTCATAACGAGAAATTAGGGCTGAGATGTAAGGAGGGGCAGAAGAGTGTAAAGCTTTAAAAGTGAGGAGAAGAATGGAGTGTGAGATGCGGGATTTGATCGGAAGCCAGGAGAGGGATTTCAGGAGGGGAGATGCTGAGACAGATCTAGGAAAGAGTAGAGTGATTCTGGCAGCAGCATTTAGGATAGATTGTAGGGGAGACAGGTGAGAGGCAGGACGGCCGTACAGCAGGAGGTTACAGTAATCAAGACGGGAGAGAATGAGGGCCTGAGTCAGAGTTTTAGCAGTCGAGCAACAGAGGAAAGGGCGTATCTTTGTTATATTGCGGAGGAAAAAGCGACAAGTTTTAGAAATGTTTTGAATGTGAGGGGCGAATGTGAGAGAGGAGTCGAGTGTGACCCCTAAGCAGCGTGCTTGGGCTACTGGGTGAATGATTGTAGTTCCAACAGTAATGTGGAAGGAGGTAGTAGGGCCAGGTTTGGGAGGAAGTATGAGGAGCTCTGTTTTAGCCATGTTGAGTTTAAGGCGTCGGAGGGCCATCCAGGATGATATAGCAGAGAGACATTCAGAAACTTTGGTTTGTACAGCAGGTGTAAGGTCGGGTGTTGAATAGTATATTTGTGGGTTGTCGGCTTATCGTCAAAAAAGCCTACTGCTATTCAGTAAGCTCCGATAAATCGGTGATAAGAGAACTTATCGGCAAATTTATTCACCGATGAAAACAAATCTCCAAACGCACGGCGATAAGCCACTTATCGCCACTTATCGCCACTTATCGCCATCTTTTCAAAATCGTGGTATTCTAGTAGCCCCGATTAGCTTATCAATGCAAATCGCTACTCTAGAATTGAGATTTCCTCTCAAAATCGCCTAGCCAGGAAAAGTTGGCAAGAGGGTGGTGAGAAGCTGCCGAGAAGCGGCGAGACGGGACTTAGAAAAATAAATGCCGTTTTTACACATATGTTTAAAGCATTGTGTCTTTGGAGCTGACACGTATTGCATGTAGTTGTGATGCCGTGGTCTTGAAAAGTATGAGTTGTAATAAATATAAGTGTAGCGCACTTTCCCCCACCCCCTGGGAAATAGGGCGGCTACGGTGTTTGTGGTGCTTTATCTGTGGCTCACAGGAGGCTTGAATCTCCGCCGCTGGGAGCCTGGTGTGTACCTGATTCGATGGGTGACAGCGCCTCCACCTGCGCGGGATCCTAACTATGTAGGATAGCCCCGTGCAGGACCACATATGAACAATATACACAGATGTAGTAAAACGATAGCACTTTACTCTAGGCATATAAACAATCATAAACAATGACACCACTACTGTAACACTAGGCCTCGCAGGGCCGCGACCCCTTACCGTGCCTTCCCAACACCGTGTCAACGCCACTGCAGGGGTTACTCCATGTACTGAGGTACTCCGGGCAACATACCATCCCAATGTACACAGAACAAACCACCCACCCAAGTGTGTGAGACAGCGCTGCCCCACTAGCCCGTGTATAGTTGGTGCACTTGTTAAGATGTGGTACCTGCCGGGTGTGTCCACACCCGGGCGCGCAGTAATGCTGATGGGTTCCATGGATCCAGTGACGGTAACAGCGAAGCCTCCGCGTCTACGTTGGGTGGGTCCCGCCGGGATTGTACCACCATATGCAATGTCTCTTTGTGGCAGGTGTCTGGTCCCAGATCACCTGAGGTCAGGATGCTTGTCCCTGGCTATGTCCCTTACTTTAATGCTACAAGGGCAGTGTCCCTATCTATGGGCATGTCCCTGCAGCAACCACAAGCTGAGGGGAGTCAGGGCCTTGCTGGGGCCTAATGGGGGTCTCTGACCTAGTGCAGGTGCCAAAGACACCTGCACACATGCACCCTACCCTGATGGCATCTCACGTCCAAGTGCTAGTGTGGTCCCAGAGCGCGAAATGTATCTCTCTCCAAGCAGGGGGATCCGGACGCGCGATTGGTTCTAGGCGTCATGTGTTGCAATGCCCCATCGCATCATGGGGGTTGTAGTGCCCTGCGGGCCTGTTCCCTCTAATGGTCGCCGCTCTGGAGGTCCTGATGCGCATGAGCGAACTCTCTCACGCCGGCGCAACCCCAACATGGCCACCGGACCTGGGGATTCCTCTGCGCATGCGCGAAACGTACTTGCGAACATGCGCGTGCACCAACATGGAGGCACCCTGCTGAGGGAGCCTCCGGCAAGCCGTTCGCCGCTCCATTCTCCTCTGCAGTGCCACCTGCACCTGTCCCTGCCTCCGCTGTCAGGCGTGACCGCGTTACCCCAATTGTAACATAAGTTACCCGATTTGGAGGGTACCTAATTCTTTGGCTCCGCCTGAGCTGTTCTTCAGCTACTCCCTCTGGGGAGCAATAGGTATAGTGGAATAGGGAGAAGGTGGTTATGGTGCCAGACCCTTACCCGGCCATCTGTGTCTTTTAGACCGGGAGGCCCGGCATCTGTAACGCGACTTCAAATACACCATCACACTTACGGTCAGCGAGTTTATGCTTCCCGGGAATCCCTAGGTTGTGGAGAAGCACTGCATCTCCAGGATGGATTTCCCGATGTCTGACCTTGTGGTCATAGCGCCTCTTGTTGCTGGCGTTGAGTCGAACAGCAGACTTCTCGGCTTGCTTGTAAGCCTGTTGCAGGTTTTCCTGAAGCCTTTGCATGTATCTAAAGTGTGTTGCATTGTGTATCCCATCTGTTGACACTCGCAGACGTACATCCACCGGCAACCGGGTTTCTCGCCCAAACATAAGGAAGTATGGGGAGAATTCCGTGGACTCGTGTCGAGTACAGTTGTATGCATGTACTAGGGCTTCCACATGTCGACTCCACTCTGTCTTCTGAGTGCCTTTCAACATGCCGAGCATGTCCAGCAACATCCTGTTGAAACTCTACAGCAGAGCGTCACCCTCCGGATGGTACGGAGTTGTTCGAGACTTGGTGATATCCAGGATTTTGATAAGCTCCCGGATCAGTTTGCTTTCAAAATCCCGGCCTTGGTCGGAATGAAGGCGGTTGTGCAGGTCATAATGCACTAAGTGCCTTTCCCACAGTATCTTCGCCACCGTGATGGACTTCTGGTCTTTGGTTGGGAAAGCTTGTGCATATCGTGTGTAATGGTCCGTGATGTCCAGCACGGTATAGATACCTCGGACATCAGACTCGATGCACAGGAAATCCATGCACACCAAGTCCATGGGACCCGAGCTCTTCAGGTGGGCCATTGGTGCAGCTCGGGTAAGTGTCTTGCATTGAATACACTGGGAGCACCGTCGATAGTGTCAATCCACCGACTCATGCATTTTTGGCCAGAAGAAATGGTCTCTGACGAGTCCGAAAGTCTTTTCCACACCGAGATGTCCATGCTCATCGTGCAAGTCTTTCAGGACCATATGTTGTAGGTTCCTGGGGAGAACCAGTTGTCGTCTATCCGGGTGGTTGTGGTATTTCACCACCCGATAGAGTAACTCATTGTCGATCTCAAACTTATCGGCTTCTCGCATGAGAATGGCGACCATGTCGCTGGGAGCACGTTTCAGAATGGCAGGCTTGTTCTTTAGATGACCTGACGGATGATGCCAGATATGGGGTCCCGGATCTGATATTGGACCATATTCTTCCACGTTATGATCTTATCGTGGGTGATATTCATCCCTTCTGGGTCACAGTAAGCGGCGGGGACGGCTTTGGATTGACTTCCTAATGAGTCCGCGACCCTTAACTCTGAGAAGGCCACTCTATCTTCTATGACAACAGCCATCTTGCACATGGCTCTCATCCCTGGTCCCGGTATCTCCTCCCATCAGTCATCGTCTGGAGCTCAGCCTTGGTCTTTGGGATAGGACATCTGCTCCGATATTCAGAGTCCCTGGTTTATATTTCAGCGTGAATTGGTAGTTTGATAGCGCTGCCAGCCATTGGTGGCCGGAGCATCTAGTTTGGCGGATGTTAGTATGTAGGTGAGGGGATTATTATCCGTCCCCACTTCGAAAGATGCGCGTACAAGTAGTCATGGAGTTTGTCCATGATGGCCCACTTTAGGGCGAGGAACTCCAGCTTGTGTACCGGATAATTCTACTCGTTGGGAGTCATACTTTCCAGAGAAAAGAGGTGATCAGCCATGTCTCAGCTGGGGTAGCAGCACAGTGCGGCCATGTGCTTTACTCCCCTTGGGGGAATTTCTGTTAACCCCACCTGCAGGTTGAAGAGTTCTCCATGCCAATCTAAAGTGGATATCTTACAACACTCATCCAGGAGGATAGGATGGAGGGTCAGACTAGCCAAAGACAGTTCCCCAGCTTCCTGCAGATAGGCCCTAATTACTGCCAGCACTATATCGGTGTTGGTTCCCAGTATGATCGTGTACGTGGAACACTCTCGGGGCTCGGGGCATACCAGTGCTTCCACATCCATAGGGTGCGATTTGCCTGTGTTAAGGTGAAGAATCGTCAGCTGAACCTTCACTATCCCGTCAATGGGGTAGTCCGAAATGCTTCGCCCCCTCACCATCATATGCTCCACCGGTTGCTAGGGTCAGTGTTGGAGATGTTGATTGTAGAACCCTCTGTACACTTTAGACCCAGTGTCCAACAATGCTGATGAATAGGCACCCTCCACAACGACGCATATTATGGCGCCGGGTCCTACCCGACTGCAAACGTCCAAAGGGGAAGCTCCATCGTTGGGGCATGGTTCGGGAGGGTTTTCAGATGGCGGGGAAGGAGTTTCTGCTGTCTGGATTCTACATGTCATGGAGTAAAGAGGGTTCAGCCAAATGGAAGTTTTTTTTTCTTGAGCTGAACATACCTTTGCAAAGTGGCCCTTCTGGCTACAGCTGTAGCAGCCTTTGGAGCGACCTTCGCCAGCTGTGGAGGGGAGAGCTAATCTTCTCGGCGGCGGGGAGATTGGTTGAGGTGGCCCCTTTGGAGTCGGATCCTCAGATTTCTCTTTAGTTCTAGACAGTTTTCCTCGAGTTTCCTTGTTCTCCCCTTTGGAGGAATCCCGGGAGGCCTTGGGGGCCTGGAACCTCAGGACAGCTTCCTGTTCTTGGATTTGGTCCATTGGATCCTCAAAGTTGGGAGGACTAGTGATGGAGATGGTGCAGCAGATCATGGCCACAAGGGGGTGTGTGAGAGATGCTCCTCGCAAGAATTGCCTGGTTCTATAAGTATCTAGGTCGGCCTTCTGGATGACCTTCCTGCTGGTCAGGGTCCACAACATCATTTGTAGCCAGCAAAGGAAGTCGGATAAATATTCTCCCTCCGTCTGTTTGAGGGCAAAGAATTGCACCAACAATATGCTTGGGTCGTCCGTCTGTCCATAGGCCTTGGTTAGGACATGTATCAGTTACATAGTTACATAGTAGATGAGGTTGAAAAAAGACGTACGTCCATCAAGTTCAACCTATGCTAAATTTAGACAACAGATACTTTATCCTTTATCTATACTTCCTTATTGATCCAGAGGATGGCAAACAAAAAAAAAAACCAGAGTCATATCATCCAATGATGTCTCATAAGGGGAACAATAAATTCCTTCTTGACTCCAAGAATTGGCAATCGGGTGAATCCCTGGATCAACATTTTTCCCATGTATACTTATTTGGTATATCCCTGTATACCTTTCCTATCTAAAAAGATGTCCAACCTTTTTTTGAACAAATCTATTGCATCTGCCATCACAATCTCCATGGGTAATTAATTCCACATTTTAACTACCCTTACTGTAAAGAACCCTTTCCTTTGTTGCTGGTGAAATCTCCTTTCATCCAACCTTAAGGGATGGCCCGAGTCCTTTGTACTGCCCGTGGGATGAATAGTTCTTTTGAAAGCTCCTTGTATTGTCCCTGAATATATTTGTATAGTCATCATATCCCTTCTTAGACACCTCTTTCCTAATGTAAATAAATCTAATTTAGCTAGCCTCTCCTCATAAGTTAGATTGTCCACCCCCATTATTAAGTTGGTGGCTCTTCTCTGCACTCTCTCTAGTTCCATAATGTCTTTTCTTAGGATTGGTGCCCAAAATTGTACTCCATATTCAAGGTGAGGTCTTAATAATGCTTTGTAAAGGGGCATAATAATGTTTACTTCCCTTCCATCCATTGCCCGTTTGATGCAAGATAAGATCTTGTTTGCCTTTGCAGCTACTGCATGACTTTGGGCACTATTGCTAAGCCTGCTGTCTACAAGCACTTCTAAATCTTTCTCCATCAAGGATTCCCCCAATTTATCCCCATTTTATTTGTAATTCGCCTTTTTATTCTTGCATCCCAAATGCATAACCTTACATTTATCTGTATTAAATCTCATCTGCCATTTACCTGTCCACGTTTCCAGTCTCTCCAAGTCCTTCTGAAGAGAAATTACATCCTGCTCTGATTTTATTACCTTACACAATTTAGTATCATCAGCAAAGATGGAGACTTTGCTCTCGATGCCAACCTCAAGGTCATTAATAAACAAGTTAAAAAGCAGGGGTCCCAGTACCTATCCCTGAGGTACTCCTCTCACGACCTTAGCCCAACTTGAAAAAGTTCAATTTATGACAACCCTCTGTTGTCTGTCCTTTAACCAGTTTTCAATCCAGGTGAATATATTATTACTGAGTCCAATTTGCTTTATTTTGTACACCAAGCTCTTGTGTGAAACCGTATCAAAAGCCTTTGCAAAATCTAAGTAGACCACATCAACTGCATTACCCTGGTCTAAATTCCTACTTACCTCCTCAAAGAAACAAATAAGGTTAGATTGGCATGATCTATCCTTCATAAATCCATGCTGACTATTACTAATAATTTTGTTTTCCATTAGGTATTCCTGAATATTATCCCGTATTAAACCTTCAAGAAGTTTCCCAACTATTGAAGTCAGGCTTACAGGTCTGTAATTCCCCGGTTGTGATCTAGCTCCCCTTTTAAATATAGGCACCACATCTGCTTTACGCCAATCTTGTGGTACTGAGCCTGTGGAAATGGAGTCCTTGAATATTAAATATAATGGTTTGGCTATTACTGAGCTTAACTCCTTGAGATCTCTTGGATGTATGCCATCGGGGCCAGGTGCCTTATTTACTTTAATTTTTTCAAGTCGCTTATGAACTTCTTCCTCAGTTAACCAATTGTTCATTAATATGGAGGTTGTGGCTTCCTCCCTGGTAAACACAGAGGCAAACAATTTGTTTAATACCTCTGCTTTTTCCTTTTCTCCAATAATCAGTCTACCCATCTCACACCGAAAGGGTCCTTATTTTATTTTCTCATTTTTTTGTTATTAAGGTACTTAAATAACATTTTAGGGTTGACCTTACTTTCTATTGCAATCCTTTTTTCATTATCCATTTTTGCTAATTTGATTGCCCGTTTGCAATTTTTGTTACATTCCTTATAATTCTGATACGATGTCTCCGTCCCTTCTGACTTAAAGAATCTAAACTCCTTCCTCTTCTTGTCCATTTCCTCCCCTACCTGTTTATTTAGCCACATTGGTTTTGACTTAATTCTTTTATACGTATTACCCAAGGGTATACACTGATAAGTGTGCTTTTCTAACAATGTTTTAAAGACTGACCATTTATCTTCTACATTTTCCCTGCAAAAACATCATCCCAATGTATTACTACTAGATTAGACCTCAGTTTATTAAAATCTGCCTTTCTAAAGTTTAAGGTCTTTGTTGAACCCAAGTAATCTGTTTTTTGATAATTTATTTCAAATGAGACCATGTTATGATCACTGTTACCCAAATGTTCCAGGACTTGAATATTTGTTATTACTTCTACATTGTTTGATATGACCAAATCCAGTACTGCCCCTCTCCTGGTTGGTTCCTCAATAATTTGAGTCATATAATTGTCATTAAGCATCCCCAAAAACCTGTTTCCTTTTGTTGTAATGCTAATCTCATTGCCCCAGTCTATGTCTGGATAATTAAAATCCCCCATTATGCAAACATGACCCAGTTTTGATGCCTTCTCCATTTGCAAAAGTATTTGAGCTTCCTCAATCTCACAGATATTTGGTGGTTTATTGCATATTCCCACAAACATTTTCTTTATACTTTTACCTCCACTGCTAATTTATATCCACAAATTCTCTACATTTTCATCATACCCTTCATAAACATCTTCCCTTATGATAGGTTTTAGATCCGGTTTAACATATAAACATACTCCACCTCTCTTTCTATTTTGTTCGATCCTTCCGAAAAAGGGAATAACCCTCTAAATTAACTGTCCAGTCATGAGTTTCATCCCACCATGTTTCAGTTCATTAGCCTCAGCCTCTTCATGGTCTTCATGGTACATCTGTAAGAGATGGGAAGCCGGTGGCCATAGACACTCCTCGATTCTCTGTCTCTTAACCGCTTCCGTGCTTGTCCCCTCGGACAGAATTTGAACCACGTGGTCCCACCATTCTCCAAACGCCTCTTGTCCCACGGTGTGGGTCACGTCGCAGAGAAAGCCTTTAACTCATGGTAGGCCGGGATCGGAGCCAGCTGACTTATATTCTCAGTAAGTTTTTGCAAGGCCTCCACGAACAACTGAGCTTCACCTGATCCTCAGGCACTGTGGTGGCTTAGTATGGACCGGCGGCTTCCGGCATCGCTCCCTGGGGAAAAGATGGCTAGGGGCATCTGACACTTATCTACGCTAAGGGCCGTTCAGCTGGCCTCTGTTCTGTTGCTCAGTCTAGAGTAGATAAGTGGAATCCCACCGGGTGGGGCGTCAGTGAGCTGTAACAACTGTGGGGCATTGACCACCATAAGGTCACTGCGACAATCAACAAGGAGGGTACTCCACTGGATGTCGGTATCCCATTTAGCGTCTACCACCCAGGCTTTTGTGAACCCTGGTATCTGTCTCAGGGCTTTTTGTAAGCTGGGTAAAAGCAGGAAGACTGGTACTTGACTAAAGGCGACCACATGGCGGGGAGATGTGTGACGCCGTAGGGCCCACTCATGGACGCTCTAGAAATGAAATCTTGCAAATTATGAATGCCTATACTCTTTATGTGTAATTTGCCACACTTATATTCTGAAAGAATGCGTCAAACACAGAAATATACATGTTTGATGCGACTCTTATATATGTGTTAACACCTCACATCTGATAATACATATTTCTTGTTAAGCTAAATAAATAAAGACATACACTACATACATACAAACATACACACAACTAAGATTCTGAGAATTCCAAAGAAATTAAAATGTGTAACCTTCATTTTATCCAGTTCCCCCTGACTCTACGATATGGAAGTAATACTACACTTTTGATAATACAGCTTTATATTGTAGTGGTTTTATCTTACAGCTGTTCCAAAATTGGAGAGTGCCATACTAATATTATGAATATTTAGTCTCTCAATTCCTTACATCCATAAAGCAATCTGAATGCTGAAAAATAATATTAATAAACAATTTATACAAACACTTCGTACTTAATACATTCTTTTAACCACAACTGCAAAACCAATTCTCTCAACCTTTGTACCCAGATGTATGCATCCTCTAAGTACATCCACATCTAGGTGCCACATCCACAATTCTATATACTATAGCAATAGGTCATTGTTTTTAATTATGTAGAATGTATTTTCTTAGCACAGCAGTAAGATGAAAGAAGGTAAACAAACCCCACAATTTACAAAAACTCTTTATATTAAAATGTATTTATTAACAAGATAGAAACAAGGAGTCAAATATTAAATACGTATTGTTAATGTATATTTAAATGCTGCATAATGTATGACTTAAAAATTTCAATTCATTATCCCCAAGTGAAGATTTTTTTTCTCTAAGCTACAAATGTATATAATGAGGTATTTGTCTTGAATACTTCCTTAGATTCAGCTCAGTTTATTGTTTTGGTAGTAGAAATCTATAATAAAGGCTTTAGCTCCTGTTCTCTAGTTAGTATTATTGCCAACAGTAGCTTTGAAGATTTCAATAAAGGGTTAGGGATGTCAGCATGAGGGTGCCATACACTTTTCACACTTGATCAAGAAGGCCATCAAGATAAAAATCATAAACAATAGTCCTAAATAATTGCACATTCTTCATTTTGAAATGAAAAGGGAATTTTTGCAGGATTGAAATGACTATGCTTCTTTTTGCAAGACAGAAATACACTTAAAAGCATGTAATCTTTAGCTTCAGGCCAGGCTAAGTATGTTTCTGATTATAACGTTGACCCTCACCCGAAAATTCTCTGTAGAATTGCTTTATTCATAGTCAACCTATTGACTAGCACATGATCTAACAGATTTCACAGTACATAAAGTTAGACCTAATATACATTTTTAACTCTGTCTAATTACAGAATCGATGAAGCATTTGATTAACAATTATGATTAAAAAAAATCCTAATAAATTCCATACACTGAAATATATACATTTATTTATTTATATAATGTTTTACCAGGATGTAATACATTGAGAGTTACCTCACGTTTTCAAGTATGTTCTGGGCATAGAGTTTTGATGACAAATAATATATGGCTACAAATGCATAGTTACATTAATATAATATATATATATATATATATATTGGGGCACATACTTGCATAGTGTACAAAGTTTTGATCCTACGCCACCCTGCCTGCTCACCCTCCTGCTCGGCTTCGGCGTCCAATGACGTCGTGGGGGTTATGTGATATCACGTTGCCATGGCCACGCAACGTCACATGACCCTGCGGCATCATTTGACACCGGGTTACCATGGCAACGGGTCGCCGAAGATTTGGTAGGAGAACCTGCTGAGGCCTCACGCGGTCCCCCGGCATTTAATTAAAATGCCCTGAGGGAGAGTGCGGGACCTATGTAGCTGACGCCCCCCCCCCCCCTGTAAAATCTCCCACCCCCCACTTTGCACACCCCTGGTATAGACCAGGCTACTGGAGAGGGTGCTGCTATCAGGGTATCTGTACAAAAATAACAAAAGGATAAGCACACCAAAAATATGCAAAAAGGTGAATTTTATTGAGCATTTTTTTTCAGCTACCCTCTGGAGCCTTTATCATGAGCATTTGAATAACATTTATGATAAAAAAAAAAATCTGATTTACTTTAGTAGAAAAGTTTGCATTCCACAATTGTTAGCCCCATAGTGGTACGGGGTTACAGGGTAATTGTTTACCTTCTACTGATGATTGCTGATGATTATATTAATTAGCCAGTACATGTGATTACAATCCCCTGTTTTAGCAATATATAGTGGAGCGAAGTTAGGTTTCATATATTTCTCTTTCTGTGTAGAGATGTACAAACGTTTTGCCCAAGTTTAGGAAACGTGTGCAATGTGTTCTTTTTTGCCAAAAATAACAACTTTTAACGTTCACAAGAAGTTCACTCCGTAAACGACAAACTCTATTCCGAAGCCTGAAATACAGATGTGTCTTGATTAATGCTGCAGGGGGCCTGCTTTAATCCTCCCAGGCCCCCAAATGTACTATTTTCAGGGCTGTAGATGGCCCGGGGATTTTCCCATGTTTGTCCGCGGCACAGAGAACATAATGTCTGGACACAACTGTATGTTTATTTGCAAGACAAAAAGTATTATTTCGAGGTCTGGATATTTGACTATAGAATTTTGCTAGAATTTACACACGATCAAGCTAAATAATCAAAACTTTTTGATTAGCTTTGAGGGAACATTTCACGAATCTTAGAATTTTTCTAAAAGGTTTAAGCTAATCAGTGGTGAAGTGAATCATGGCAAGTTTGCACATCTCTTCTTTCGTGCCCAGAGTCAGCATTTTATTTTAAAGTGCGCGTAAAACATTGGTGAAATGAATTTGGCAAAGTTCAAACTGTATGTTTACAGGTTAGGACAGGAGTGGCCAAATCCAGTTCTCAAGGGCCACCAACAGATCAGATTTTCAGGATATCCCTGCTTCAGGCTCAATCAGTGGCTCAGGGATGTCCCGAAGACCCGACTTGTTGGTGGCCCTTGAGGACTGTAGTTGGCCACCTCTTGGTTAGTGTATCACTCATTGTCATCACTCTTTACCCCTATGGAAAATACTATGAAGCAGTCTCCCCTTCTCAATAAAATGTAAGATCCATTGATTTTGAACGGATCGCAACTATAAAAGCACATTAAAGCTCTTCAAGAATTCAAGCAATTCCACATGGATAAGATCAATATGACGTTATATAATCCCTCTTCTCAGCGATATTTGACCTACACAAATATGTTAAGTCAGGAAGCTTGTACAGAGGAACTACTAGTTTGATGGATTCCTCATCAGATACAAATTAGCATGGTTTTAAAAAGCTAGACATTTTGTATTGAAAAAATGTACCCTAGTAAATATATTTAATAGTTCCATTCTTTGTAGTTGAGTTAATTGGTTTACCATATGTTTATATTTAAGGGACTATTGTAAGACTTCTAACACCTTCCTTGTACCTCCTGCCTCAGAGGTTA
This sequence comes from Ascaphus truei, assembly GCF_040206685.1. NCBI lineage: Eukaryota > Metazoa > Chordata > Amphibia > Anura > Ascaphidae > Ascaphus > Ascaphus truei. The sequence continues at coordinate 370,608,380 of NC_134486.1, forward strand.
AGACCTTGGTTTGTTGCCAGTTTAGTGCTGCAATCTCTTCCCCATATAATTACAACAATTCCCATGGTGAAGGAAATCCCTGGGAATCTCACCCTGGTTGGCCTGGTCGATTCATAGAAGAAACTCACTTCTCAAGTTAAAAAAAAAAAAACGAAAAAACAAAAAAAACAACAATAAAACTTTCACATTATTAACTTTTGTTTCCCTTTAAAAGAGAAGCTGGTACCACATTAAAGGTTTGCGTTAACTCAACAAAGGGTAATGAGTTGTGTACATGCAGCCTGCTTATGTGTGCTTCATTTTTATAGCTCTTGATGCAGTGCCAGGTATATGCAAAAGTTGTTTTAGAAGGAGTAGTACTCTGCCTTGTGTTACCTCTTTAAGCACGTATCTGACTTTAATTACAAATGCATTTCAATGTTTCCCACTAACAAAACACAACCAACAAATAATGATTAAGCAGCATTAATATGTTACCAAATGTTTTGCATCCGTAAATTGTAAAGTTAAAGATCCTATGTATACAGACTGGAATGATAACAGTATTATCAATGTATTTATATTTCCTGAAGATTCATTCTACATTATTTAAAAACATTGGGGTACATTATCCCTTGATCCCCTGATCCATAATATGGTGTGCTCCGGCCCTCGCATAGTATTCCGTAAAGCAGCTACTATAGGGAATACATTATCACCCAGTATGTTACAGCCAAAGAAGTCAACTGGTAATATGTTTTCTTTGTTTCCTAAACTATTTGGCTCATATAAGTGTGGACGATGTAAAATATGTCCCAACATGACTAAATCCACATACTTTTCAAACCGAGATGAGACGCAGGTTCAAAATTAAATCATTTATTACATGCCAAACAGAATGTGTTGTTTATCTATTGATATGCAAATGCAGCAAACAGTATGTAGGCCTCACTAGTAGAATCCTTAAGATTCGTATTCTTGAGCATTTGAGGCTTATACGGAACAAAGATATGCTGGATATGCATCCAGTATCTATCCATTTCAATACTTGTCCATTGGGTTCAGTGGGATCATTACAGTGTATAGCATTAGAACATATCCCATTACCCCCACGGGGTGGGGATCGTATTAAACTCTTGCATCAGCGAGAAGCACACTGGATCTTTACGCTTCAAACACTGCAACCCAAATGGACTGAATACTGAATGGGACCTGCGTTGTTTCCTTTGATATCTGTATATTTTTGTGATTTTGCTTTATCGTTCAACACTATGCTTTATTGTTTTAAAATGATGATATTAGGGTTTAACATTATTTATTAATGTTTTACAATGTTAATGTATTTTTTGCCTCTTCCATGTTGTTCTTTCTTCTCCCTCTTTCCCCTCTCCCTTCTTCTCCCTTTCCTTTCCTTCCCCATCCCTTTACTTCCCATCTCATCTGATTTCTCCTGTTATTCTTGGACAAATTAATATACTTTATTTGAATTAATTCAATTATAACTAGGTGTTATTTAAAAATGACATTGAGATTTAGCAGATACAGTTATATTAATAGACTGTGTCTATAGTTTATTAATAAGTACAGTCCAAGATGCCAGGTTCTTTGGGAAATGTTGCATAGGTGTTTTTAAGTTATCCCTGATAATACATCATTAGAACACAACATATCTGACATTTAGAGTAACACAATTATATGTGATCTTATGCCTAATAGATATATGTTATGTGTATACAAGAGTTGTTGTGAGCTGGATACAGTTTATCAGTTTTGTACATCAGGGGTTAATATGCAAGTCCGTTTTCGCAGGCTTTTTTACTTTAAATATGCAGGCTCAGACCACATCTCCCCACTCCAAGACGAAGCGCTGATTCTAACGTGAAACGCGTTGGGGGGGGGAGATTGTGGTGTAGCCGTGTGTTCGTGAGGTCCCAATAAAGTTTTTTCTATAACCCGGAAGTGCCCTGAAGTTTGCCACAGGTTGTGGCGCCAGATCCTTTCCTTCCCATGCTGGAATGATAACAGTATTATCAATGTATTTATATTTCCTGAAGATTCATTCTACATTATTTAAATAATGGCATAACACATTGTTGTGTTGTTGTACATGCCATCTAGTGGCAAAAGGGAGAAAGAGACTACTGAGTTAGTGAAAGAGTGCGCTTAACCATTGGGCCATGCAGTGGACATGCTGGAGGTCTACCTGGACTCCTTGATAAAGTGCGTATCGCACGAAACGCATGGGAGTGGTTATACCCTCCATTTTTTAATGCAGCTTCAATAAAGATTTCATTTCCTATGGCCTGACTCTTTGTTGCTGTACGCTGGAGAAACGTTTTTTTTTTAAATATCTCTGGACCCTGGTACGGCTGCACGCCTGAAGAAACGCGTGGGTAACCTATTGCTTTATTGGAAGGGGCTATCCCAGTGAGGAGGGGACAGGTATTTCATATTCTATCCTCTACCTTCAGGGAGCTTCTGCCCTTATTACAGGCTTTGGTACTACTGAATTTATTGGATTATTACTCATAGACCCCACAAACTGTTTTCTTCCCTGATTATGCATTTGAAAAGGGGGTTTGGGCGGCCAATTTATTGGCTAAGGGGCAGATGCAAGGTGGGAGGTCGCAAACAAGTGCAATTTTTTGGGAAAGTCAGTTAGGATGTTTCAAGGGTAGGAGGGGATTTTTTTTACGGCTAAAGAAAAGATGGCGGCTGAGAAACAAGCAAATCAGGTCTTGTTACAGTTGAGACATTTGTTGGATAATTTGGAGTCTAGTTCAGGTCAGGATGTTAACGTAGAGGAGGCGGTAGTAGCAAGAGGAACATAATTGGGGGGAGTAGAGTAAGGGGGGATCAAGACAAATTGGGGAAGAGTTGGGGAGTGTGGGTGATTTTAGACAGGATTGGTGTAGGGGCTAAGGTGAGGGGGGCAGGTAGGACTTGCCAGAAAAAAAAGTAGGAAGGGGTAGGTGGGAATGTGTGGGGAATAGGGATATGTCAGAGGTTGGGGGTATAAGCAACAAAAAAATGGTACTAGCACAAAACTACTTCGAGATAAGTGATCAATATATAATAACTAACGTAAAAGTGTGCTAGAGAAAAATCTCCACATATGAACTTAGTGCATTGGTGTCCTTGCGAATGGTCTCCTCATGAAACAACAAATGACATCCATATAGAGTTATTGTAAGGGTTCCTGTCCTGGCTTTGGCTGGAACTCACCCTTACAAAGCTATAGAGCTTCCAGGCAAAGCCCTCCCTGTACTTGGCAATTGGAATCACCTAGTTCTGGACTCACACTGCAATCTGCTTCATGCTGCCTGCTATGCAGCTCTGTACCTATTGGCTTCCCATGCTATTTAGGGTTAGCCCTTCCCCATAGGAAGTGGCTGAGCATAGATCTTCTTGCCACCTCTGCTTGGCCTTAGTGTGCTGTCTTGAAGCTTTTCTTATCCTGAAACCTCCTGCATCCAAAGGCCATTCCTCTGATATAGCCCTGTGCTAAAGCTTCCTGTCCCTGTCAGACTTTGCCTTCATCTCGCTGAAGCACTTCGCTGAAGCGGCTACACTGAAGTCCTCAGTGTTTCCGTGGCCATCTGCATTTCCTGTTCCCAGTGGCCTTCTCTATGTCCTGTTCCTGTCCCCCTTCCAGAGGCCTTCATTGCGCTGTAGCACCTTCGCTGAAGTTCCTAATACGACCCCAGCTTGTGACCTCGACTCCGCTCTTGTGCCACCTGCCTTGACCCCAGCCTGTGACCTCGACCATCGCTCCTGTGCTGCCTGCCTTGACCCCAGCTTGCCTACGGATTACCCTGCCTTCTCCAACCCTGACCCGGCTATGCACGACTACGGACTACGCAATCCGGACCCGGCTTTGTTGTCTAAGGTCGGTATTTATCTATCTCCTCCTCAGCCCTGCGGTCCGGTCCTGTTTTGTGGCGAGCACGACCGTTACAGTAATACTGTTTACTGCAGCATATAAATCAAAACATGTAGCAAGGAAAGGAAATACACTCACACTTGCCTGATGTTATACAGCAGAGGGTGTTTTAAAGCACACTCTCACCCTTACGGATAAATTCCAATCACATCCCAGCTCCAACCTGCATGCACACTCCTGGCTGCTCTCTCCCTGCTTCCGCGTTGCAATCGGGGAAACAGCAGGGCTCGCAAACAGACTGGTGATTGGTTGTGCTGCTTATCGGATGGTGGCCTCCGAGTGATAGTTCCTAACGTGTTTGTCAGTATTTCGACTTTCTCAAAGAACTTCTGAGGAAGTCGAATACTGATGAAATGCGTTGGGAATTGTGACTCAGAGGCCATTGTCCCAGAAGCAGCACAACCAATCACTGGTCTGTTGGCAAGCCCTGCTGTTATAAACGGGATAATTGTTGGACATTATGTAGGAAGAATGTCTGTATAACCTCTCTTCTTTTAATGTAACCATGTATTGTTATAACTCTGTGCCCAGGACATACTTGAAAACGACAGGTAACTCTCAATGTATTACTTCCTGGTAAAACATTTTTATAAATAAATAAAAATGGGCTGTTTGTCTGTTAGAGTCTGAGGCTATTATTTTTGGGGCACTATTATCAATTGCTTATTTTGAGGCATCTAGAATTGGTCAATTAGTAAGTCGGTCTAAGAGTGTGGAGGGTGGTTTGCAGCATGAGGATGTTGTGGAGGGACCAGATTTAGTGAGAACATCCCTGAGGATCCACTCCTTCCATACAGCCGCGGCCCCTTTTATTCTAAAACTTCACCGATATTTTCCGGTGACTTTTTCTGAATGCCACACGCTTCGCTGCGTTCATGCGGCGTTCGTGCCGTATACATGTCGCAATCATGCCGGCGTCCACCGCGCTTGATCTGTTTAATGAGAATGTTTCGGATTTAATTGGTTGCAATTCTTCGCGTATCCGCCAGGTGGCAAATATTCATGAATTGTAATGCGCATGCGTATGTAATGTGTTGACTTGCAGGTGTATAAAAAATACCAAAGTGGTCCTTTGTGAATTGACCTTGGTACTGAAGAAGTTGTACAACATTGTATCTATTTAGGCGTTTCATATTAAAAACTAAATGTAAACTGTCTGGTGTTCTATTCCATTGTCCAGAGAGGTCCAGAGATGAGTACATCACTGCTGTCCGTGTTCAGAAAGCCCAACATAACGTACGCTTATTTAATATGGTCAGCAATTAGTTCAGCAGATAAGATGGCCACAGTTGGTCAAATTTATCAATATTTTATCGAAAATTATGACTTTTACAGATTTTCACCAGATGCTCTGGGGTGGAAGCGCGCGATAAGGAAAAAGTTATGTAGTTCAAAGACATATTTTCAACAGTTCATCTTAATGTTTTGATCCCCAGACCCCAAATCAATAAAAATTACATAGAGCATGTGAATGACCAGCGTAACATTAAAAATCTACAGTACTGATAAAATATCAGAATAACAAAAAATTTTATGCAGGCACACATGTCTGGAAACGAAATATAAAAAAAAAAAGAAAGATTTTTTTCCCCCCAGACTTCAACTTCCACATGATTACACGCAGGCGCTGAAATGTGACATCAGGCTTGGAACGTTGTACACGCAGGAATGTGATGACAGGTTTGGGATGATTGAAGCCAGAAAGCCATCTGGCTGGGAGAGGTGTACTGAACTGTAGATAAGACGTTGAAATAGTACTTTAGCCGTGTGTGTGCAGGGGCGAGAGGCAAAGCGCTGTATGCACCGAAATGTGATACTGTAACACGCCTATGCGTTTCAACAATGTATGGTACACGCATAATACTGTATAAAAAGAGTATAAAAACAAGTAAAAGTACTGATTACAAAATATTACAGTACATACAGTACTGTATAGAAATGTGATAATTTTATATTCGAAGAAGACGCAACGCTATATTTTTGTAATACTGTATACTGTAAATCCTCCATTTTACAAATACTGCGCGCGCACACACAGACATAATGCATTAGACATGCATTAGACTTATTAGACTTTTAAGACAACAGCTCGCGAACGCCCACCTGTGTTTTTAGACGGTATTGCAGTATAGCGGACAGCGCTAAAAATCCGAGCGCTAACATACCGGAAAGCACTACGTAAAAAAAGAAAATATACCGCATATGGCCGCGGTTAGCAGAGCGCCGCGGATCCAGAGGCATTAGGATAAAGGCGGCCGCAGCTGTAGATCTCCCCTTGACATATATTTATTTTCTGGCCTGTGATGATAGAAATAAAACTTCTTTATTGTATTCAGGACCTGAAGGGAAGAGAATATTTTATATATTTTGTGATTCATTTGAGGCTTCTGATGACCTTTTTGATGTCTCTCTGGAGTGAATTGGATGTACAGTAGTTTGTACTTTTTCTTTGACATAAAAACTGCTATGGGGCATTTTGTGCCCACTAAGTTTAAGGTAGATCAAATTGTATCAGCGACAATTAAACAATTGCTGAATTTTGTACTCCCTGATGCCATGTGGTATAAAAACACTATTTGTGGTTTATGTCTGCAGATTTTACATCTTTTGTGTGAAATAAATGTGCCGTGTCTTCTGGTCTGTGTCAGGTTGCTTCTTAGGCTGCATCCCCCGTCCCATGGACCACGCTAATGCTTGAGAGTGGTGACGTCACCAACTCTACAAGCATGAGCGTTCGGGTGTCCGGCAACTTTTTCTGCCAGTGCGAGCAGGGGGGGCGTGGCCAAAACACTGACAGGCGCTGATTAACTGAGGAGGTCATGTGACCCCACAGCTCACCTCAAAGTCAATTGAATTTGTCTCGGCAAGCGCCAGCGTCCGTGAGCGTACGTGCACGCTTATGAGCGCGTGCGCACCGTGTGAGAGTGGCCGGACAAATTTTAATTGATTGTGCTGACCGCGCCAAGCGCGGTCAGCGGCAGCGTGGTCGCAGCCTAACTGTGTGTTTCAGATTAGATGGGTTGTTTACAGGAGAGCAATGGAGGTTTTGGAAATGTTTCTTTGCCTTCATTATGGAGGATACTATTTGTAATTCTATGCAGAACTTGCTGATGGAGAGTTCCTTTTGATTCTGTTTGTAGTGCAGGAGCATTTTTTATGTTTTGAGGCAGCTCTGAGAATTTGATGGTCTATATTGCAAGGGTTGTAGTCTTGTGTTATGAACCACATTAAGGTAGAATTGCTATGCCACTTACTGTATTATTTGAAGCATACATTATAGATAGAGCAACAATATTTGATTGCCACCCTTAATCGATACTAACATTCAATTTCAAACTTAGTAAAATATTGCATGGATTAATATTAAATGTGTCATTAAGTTATAATTCATAATGAATTCTTGATATTATTCAACAATATTTAAGTGACCTAGTCTATGTAGTCAAAGTGCTGATATGCAAAGTATGATTATATTCCCAGATTCTTTTAAGTCTCAGGTGTATGAGCATGTATTCACATTCAACATACAGTACCGTACAACATTACACTGGCAAACCATCAAGATTCACTTTAGGATTTATACTATGCCCTGTTAATCGCCATTAGCTTCCGATCTGTTAGTCCAATCTCTGATTACAGGAGAATACATACTACAGGAGAAAGTACCAAACTAGAATATTGCTATAATGTTGGATTTTCTTAGGTGCTAATGAAGGGGGGAATAAATGTAACTGTACAAAATAGGGTATTCTGTTTGCATTCTTATTACAGATGTGAAATTGACATTTATTTGGAAACCCTTTGCTGATTTTCTGCAAATCCAAAGCTCTCGCCAAGACACCTTACTTTAACGAGATTTCCAAAGTGCTGACCATTAAAGTGTTCAGTTATAATTACAGCCACAACAAAATACACATTAAATATCAGCATTCAAAATAAAGCACATGGAACACATACCCAAAAATATCAAGGGAGCAATATTTCTCTGAAAATTTAGTACTCAAATGTATCTATTTAACCTCCTTCTCATTTTCAATTTTGTCAATTTCCACCCCCACCATCCCCCAAATAGCAGTTTGCGGTCTACGCATCAAGATAATTTGGGCTCTAACATGTAACTAAGAAACGCATTTTTATCCTTTGGTTTTTCATGGTAATGCTCATGGTATTTTTATGCTTAAAATAAATGAGTTCAGAGAAGCACATATTAGAACTGAATGTTTGAAATAGTGCATCTTTATCCATCCTTTTTTAGGCTACGGCCCCAGTATTTATGGCTGCACGTGCGCCTGGCGACTCGGCGGCGCGTGCGCAGACTACAGCCGCGATCTGCGTTCTTTAGGGGAGCTATGGGATACGCTGGGCGTGGCCATGATGGAGGGCATGGCCATGGCGGGGCATATCTCCCCTTCCATTGGCTGACCGCCGAGCACGTGACCGCATCTCCCCTGTCAAATACTTGTCTTACCTGCCAGCGTATGCGTAACAGCGCTTTGCGCGCCCACACACACGGCCACTGGGGCCTGCCCCTTAGAGGGCTGTGCTGTGTGGTGTGCTCGCCGTAGCGCACACCGCAGTGGCCACTGGGGACCTGGCCATACCTTTTCTTTTCAGCTAAAACCTGACCAGGTATGAGATTAAGAAACCTCCTTAAATGATGGCACATAGATCTCATAGTTTCTAAGTTTGAATTTATTTTACTAGTATATGGCGAAGGAATGTCAGTCCTATTTTATACTGCCAAGATTTATCAGCTTACACCACCTGATTACCTCAACAACTTTGTAATATTTATCTACAGCTTTGTAGTCTTGAAACGGTCGCTATTCTACAGTAGCAATACATTATATGATAGCATTGTCGTCAATCTACCTTCCCTCACTAGTACTTTGCCCCAACCATCTTCTGTCCTGAGATAGAAATCACATGTAGAACGCTGAGAGCTGCCTATAAAAGATGTGCAGAATGATTGCTATCTAGACCTGTGTGGCAACCTGGTTACAACTCTTTCCCCTTTAGGTGCTATTTGTATTTATGAGGACATTCATTCCCATATTTTTACTTACATGTTACTGTAAGTGTCATATCATAAAATAATGACTAAAAAGATAACCTGGTACATTTTGACATAATGTAGTTGAGTGTCTCCAGCCCAATTAGCTGACAATGAAACTATGAATGGTCTGGTAATCAACAGTATTTAACTACATGGCAGAACAGTGGGGAGCAAAAAGCAAAAAACTCAAGATCAAAGCACATCCAAATTCATTAAAGCTCAACATTTTATCATTATTCACCATTTTGTCTTACTTATGCTGCATACAATCCTGTACATTTTTAACTTTTTCTAATATTTCCCTTACCGTACGTTAGGGTCTTAGTTACATAATTTAGCCAAAGTAATACCTAACTTCTGTAACACAGTTCCCCGCTCTGGGAGATCCACTCTTTTTTTTACCGTGTGGTGCTGAGGCATACCTGTTGGCTCCAGGAGATCTGAGCTATCTGCGTTGTTGTGGAGACCAGGACAGGCTTTTGGATATCATCTTAGTTCTTTCTCTTGGTGCTTGCACCTCCAGCAGTAGTGGGCTCCAAGGAGTTCAGAGGTCAGCCCCCACTATTGCACTCTTTCTCCCCCTGCCCAAGGACTGATACTCAGACAGGGGTATATTCTGAACAGGGTCTTTATTGGCTGGCATACACTGCAGGTCTACTCACAGCGATACAAGGTCTCAGAGGCTCCATACCTCTGAATGGTGCTTTGCCCCTGGTAGTATAGGGCAACTCTGTGGCTGAGTCTGATGTTCCCCCAACTCAGAAGCTGGGGGTGAGCATGCTCATCCTACCATAGCAGTGACTGATAGCTCTCTGCTTCATCTCTCTTCCAGAGCAGGAACAGGACTTCATCTCTCTTCAAGAGCAGAAGCAGGACTAACTTTAACTTGGTCACACCCCCCTAGGAGGATCAAGTAGGGGCGGGCTCATGGTCTATACCTATTCCTGATAGGCTTACACAGGCCATGTGTCACCACCTTACTTCTATCACTCATAAGAGGGGCATGAGGGGGTCAAGAGCCCATAGATTTAACCAGTTACTGCCTGCAGCTAACAGGACTTACATGACAGGGATAACAGGGGGAAAGACAGGTAGATTATACTTACTGGTTACACTTCTAATTGAATTAATTAGTAAAAAGTAATCTGAGCTGAATTCCTCCACCTTTTCTCTTTAGTTCTCATGGAGGATGATTCTTTGACTTAAACTTAAAAATCTTTTATACTTTACTATTAGCAGATCACCTTTGAGAAGGTGGGTGGGGAACTTAAACTATCATTCCAAAAACACATCCAGTTGCATGTGTTATGGTAAATTAACCCAGTACATACAGTACATGCAAAGTTTTATATTTGTTTTTTTTGTGTGCTGTAGAAAAGTAACCCCAAAAATGTTGGTCAGATGGGGTTGTGTGTTTGTCATTTTATTCACATATTGGAAAGCTAAGTAACTTTATGTGATTTTATTATTTCTAGATGCCATTTGTAAGCATTGGCTCTCACTGATGTTGATGGTTTCTGTCCTTGACTTCCTAGAGGACATGGGAGTCTGACAGTTATCTCCCGCTTTTACAGTTTGTCTGTGAAGTTTTGTTTGGTTGCTAGGCAACAGTGATGGGTGATGTGACGTCATTGTATTTTGATGGAAGTCACAAGGTCAGGATTGTAAGCGGAGGCTCTTTGGCAAGGCAGGATGTTTGTTTTGTCTTTATTCACTATAACACGGACCTTGACAAAGGTTGCATGTAGCAACTGAAACGTTGGTTTTCTTTGGCTTCATTAAATTGTTTTGCAAGACCATAGTGCCCTCCTCTACATTCTTTAACGCATTAATAAGACTACACCTTGAATATACAGTACAGTTTTGGGCATAACTCCATTAAAAAAGACATTAGGGAAATAGAAAAAGTGCAGTGAAGAGCCACCAAATAAATAAATAAAGGGTCTAGAAAATCTGACTTATGAGGCGAGGTTAGCTAAATTAGATTTGTTTACATGAGAAAAGTTATTCTAAGAAGGGATATGATAACTATACAAATATATTCAGGGTCAATATAAGGAGCATTCAAAAGAGTTATTCATCCCATGGACAGCACAAACGACACAGGATCATCCCTTAAGAGTTAATCCACCCACTTACTCTTCTCGGGTCGGACCACGGTGCAGCCGCTTTATCCGTGGGTGAGGGCGGCCCAAAGAACAGTAAGCTTTGGTACATCTGTAAATTGTATACAAAGAGGGATTAGCAGAAGAAAGTGACAAGTAGCGATGAAACGTTAAGTACCATTGGCACAGTAGGTCCTCAGCTAAAATTACCATGTTCAGTTCTGGAGACCATTGTCACGGGAGTCCAGGCAGTTTACACCTTTTTACCAGGATCATGCATTGAGCAAAACAAGTTAATGAAATAAATGGTAAATTTATTCACAAGCATGCACACAATGATACACAAACTACAGCAAAAAGACACACTTACTTGGGAATTGGGGTAACAGGTACTGGGAGAGAAAGAACCCCAATGGAGAGCACTCAAACAGGTGCACAAATCACAGTGTGTTGCAATGGAAGATGTATATGGTGGAGTGAGGAGTGAATGAGTTAAAATAACAAATTAAGGGGCGCATGCGCGACGGACAAGGAGATGGCAGCATAGGTTTCTAGCTCCGTGCCGCGCGAAACATAAGACAACATAAAAACACCCAGAAAATAAAGTAATCTACAACAAACAATACAGGCAGCCTGTCTTAACATCCCAGGATGGCACCAAAGAAACCGGTGTCCCAAAAAAAAACGAAACCGGCCGATGCGAGGAACTTCTTTGGCAACGCCAGCACAAACGGGAGCCGAGAAGAAATGGCGCCAGCTTCAAACCCTAACACGGACAATGAAATGGAAGGTGAGGAAGATTGCACCAGAGACCAAGCACTCTTACCGGTTAGGAGATGTGATTTTGAGAGGTTATATAACGACCTCAAATCACTCCTACAAGCAGATATAAAGGAAGTTAAACGGGAGGTGGGGAAGCTGGGCACCAGGACAGATGATCTAGAAAGAAAGGTGGACCAGACTATTAAAGTAATAAAAAAGACGGACAAAAAAAACGGGGACCTGCAGAAGCAAATTGACGAGCTGCGGGAGAGGCAGGAAGATTCGGAGAACAGAGATAGAAGGAATAATCTTCGGATCCGAGGGGTATCAGAGGAGATAGAGGACTGCAATGACTACATCACCCGCTGGATTGAGTCCCTTCTCCCCGATTTAAATAAAGATGCCCTAGCACTGGACAGGTGCCATAGAGCCCTCAGAGCGCGCCCAATACAAAATGACCGGCCCCGGGACATTATTATTAGGCTGCATTACTTCACCACAAAAGAAGCCATCTTAAGACACACAAGGCCCCTGACGTCCGTGGAATTTGAGGGGAATAGAATGCTGGTCTTCCAGGATCTGTCCCCAGCCACTCTTCTCAGGCGCCACAACCTGTTCCCCATTACAAAGGTCCTCCGAGAGCAAAATGTTAGGTACAGATGGACCTTTCCGTTCGGGTTACAAGTAACCAGGAACGGGAGGTCATTCCACATGAAAGACCCCGCAGAGGGCCCGGAGTTCCTAATAAAATTGGGCCTCAGAGATGCCCCGGCATCAGCAGTGGAGGAGCCGGAGGTGCTGGAGCCGGAGTGGAGTGGAGGGCCTGGTTCCCCTCAGACAAAAGGCAAACACCGCTGAAATACAGCTCCGTTGTCTCTATACAAGCGCACGGTTGCGCATATCCAAAGTTATCAAGTTATTAAAACTATACATAGGGCCACTGCCTGGCATCTACCTACCTCCCGGGATTCCCAACCTGGTTGGGGGGGGGGGAAAAATAACTACAAATAAAACGGCCATTCAACAGCCCAGGTTCACCCAGACCCGCATCCGCTCCTGACCTGTCAACCCCAGGTTTCCTCAAAAATCTGCAAGGCAACAGCTGCAGCCCGTGGAACAAATCCGCCCTGGAACAGAGGATGGCCAATCCACAGTGGACAAGATGAAGGCTTAAACCCTGTAAGAAAATCCCTGGGGACTTACCTTCACGCAGCAAAAGATGGCGACGAGGCCGGAGTGTGGTGAGATCCAGCGAGAGGCGCAGAAGGCGGAAGAAATCCAAAGGCGGGAAGAAGAAGCGCGCCCTACCTCCTCGTGGCAGAGCAGCTCCCAAGATGGCGACCGGAAACAGGAAACAGGAAATCAGCTAGCAGCTCCGAGCGGATGTACAGCGACGGACGCCATCTTGGAGGTGGCAAAAGAGATAGATGACATCAACATACAGAGACACACCATACAGGAGGAGACTTAAGGACGCTTTGAAACCGCGAGGGTCTCCCACACAGAACCGGCTCATATCGGAGTACTCTGGGCCATGGACAACGCAAGTAAGGGGAAACAGTTAGCAGATAAGAGAGAAATATGTAGAGATATAGATATAGTGATAGCCGGAGACGGATGAGAGGGTATAAGGGAGGTAAGCTATGGACAGGACAAGGGAATAAGGAAGGGGAGATGAGGGAGAAGGGAAGAGGAAGGTGAAAGTTAATTAGCGTTGGGGGAAGATAGAATGAGGAAGAGGCGGGAAAGACAAGATAATATAGAGGTTTAGATCATAGAGACAGGAGCAAGATATAGATTTCGGAGGCGCAAGGTGAGTAAAGAGGGGGCGGCTGAGGGTCAGGGATAGACAGACACAGGGTGGGGGCAGTAGGCGAATAGGAAAAAGGTAGCACAGTTAGGGCGGATCAGGGTCAAGTGGAGTAGGTCTAGAGTTTGAAGAACAGAGTTAGGGTAATAGAGAGAGAGCAAGGCAGGAGGCGATTTGCCAGGGAGTAAAACAATATTAGATTGTTAGGCAATTCAAGGTTCCGACATTCCAAGTTATACAGTTAAGGGGATATAACCCCATTCAACACCTAGGGTGTAAGAAAAGCGCGGACACGAGGTGGGAACCAGTTGGTCTACCCCGGAGTCAGCATAAGCCTAAATAAGGAGGCGATGGGGGAGGGCCCCCCAGAACCACCTAAAGTCCTTCGGAGAGGGGGAGAGGGGCAGGGTCTCGGACTCACCAGGTCCCCTATCCGAAAGGCAAGGATAGGGCACGCAGGACAGGGAAGTCCTGGTTCCTATGTCCTATATGTAAACGTATATATGTATATGTGTTTTGATTTGAATGTAATTTCCCCTAATGTTTTTCCCCTCTGTTCCACTTTCCCTCCCCACACACCCTATCCACCCAACAAGACGCAGATGAAAAGCTGCGCCGGAAATAAAGATGCTGAAATTGGGATCCGCACACCTGCCAGAGGGCTCAGAATGGCTCAGGAAATCACCGACAGAATCAGGTCACCAATAAAACACTATGAGTAATGAGGTCAGGTGTATATCACATAATGTTAAGGGTTTCAATGGCCCAGCAAAGCGCAAGCTGGCCTTGAGAGACTACAAACGTCTCAGAGCCGATCTCCTTTTTCTCCAGGAGACGCACTTCTCTAGAGACAGTTTTCCAAAGTTCTTGGACAAAGACTTCAGGGTAGTACATCTAGCATCCGCCCAAGTGAAAAAGAGAGGTGTAGCAATAGCCATTCACAATAGATTAGATTTTATAGTTGAGAAGAAATTAGCAGACAAAGATGGCAGATTCTTAATCTTAGTGGGGTCACTACATGGGAATCCGCTTACGTTAGCGTCGGTCTATGCACCATGTGAAGCCTCAGCGGATTTCTTTTCCCTTTTCTTCCAAAAGCTCCACAGGGAAGCAAAGGGAAAGTTGATAATAGCAGGAGACCTTAACAGGACTCTAAATCACAAGTTAGATCGATGCACACCGACAGAAGCCCCCCCTAAAATGGATATCCAACAAATCACACAAGGGTTAAAAAACTGTCAATTAGTGGACATCTGGCGGGAACAGCATCCCAGAAGTAGAGACTACACCTTTTTCTCCCACCCCCACAACCGATACAGCCGGCTGGACTACTTCCTTGTATCCAATAGATTGGTCCCGGTGGTCTCCCATTCAGGGATCCACGATATTTCGTGGTCTGACCACGCACCCATTGAGCTGCGGTGCTCTTTAAATTTACTAGACAGACCTGGAGCAAACTGGAGGCTTAATGAGTTGTTGCTAAAAATCCCAGACATACAGAGAAAGATAGGGGACAGGATTACGGAATTCTTCTCTGAGAACGTCGGGAGTGTCTCGTCCGACACTACCCTATGGGAGGCCCATAAGGCAACTCTCAGAGGCTCCCTCATGTGCCTAGCTGCTAGGCGCAGGAGGGATCAGGAGAAACAGATAAAAGTCCTACAAGACAAGCTGGCGACCCTATCAAAGGCGCATAAAGTATATAGAACCACGGACACCCTGCGGGCATTAGCAGAGACCAAACAGCAATTGAACATCAAGCTAGCCTCCCAGGCAGAAAAGGAAATGAGCTGGTCCAGACGTAGGTACTTTGAGAAGGCGAACAAGCCGGACACCCTATTAGCAAACAAACTGAGAAACAAAATTCCAAATTTCCATATACAAACTATACGCACACAAGGGGGAGACCTTACGTCCAATCCTGAGAGGATCGTAACGGAGTTTAAAAACTACTACGAGACACTGTACGATGGAGGTAAGGTCATACACAATCAAAAGACGAGGGATAATCTCGGGGAATTCTTAAAAGAGGCCAAATTGCCGACACTGAGCAGGGTGGAGAAAGAAGCGTTACAGTCGGACTTCTCTTTAGAAGAGTTAACGGAAGTTGTAAAGTCTCTTAAACCCGCCAAGGCGCCCGGGCCAGATGGCTTCTCCAACTTATACTATAAAAAATACCTGAAAATTTTAGCCCCACACCTATTGAAGCTATTTAACTCTATACTACATGGGGCCTCGTTCCCAGCCCAAATGCTTCAGGCGTCAATCTCCCTGATCCACAAACCTGGAAAGGACCCGGCAGACTGCAAGAGCTACCGGCCCATCTCATTGATTAACACGGATGTCAAAATTTTCTCCAAATTAATAGCTAACAGAGTGGGTATCGTCCTTCCCAGGTTAGTTCACCCAGATCAGGTAGGGTTCATCGGAGGAAGGCAAGCGGCAGACAATACCAGACGAATAATAGATCTGATAGATTTGGCACAAAAACAAAACATCCAGTCAATGGTATTTAGTCTGGACGCTGAAAAAGCCTTCGATAGAATCGATTGGCCCTATTTGAGGAAAACGCTTGGTGCATTCGGCTTTGAGGGACGCCTCTTGGAGGCCATTATGGCACTCTACGAGGGGCCAGCGGCAAGAGTGCGGCATCAGGGTTTCTCCTCTGAGCATTTTCCAATTAAGAGCGGTACCCGACAGGGATGCCCGTTGTCCCCCTTGTTGTTCGCCCTATGCGTGGAACCCTTGGCGGCACATATTAGAAATAACCCGGACATTACGGGACTAATTGTAAAAGGGCAATCACACAAAGTGGCGCTCTACGCTGATGATGTGATCCTGACATTGTCACAACCTCTCACCTCCCTGCCCAGTGTCTTCTCAATCCTGGGGACCTTTAGACAAATTTCTGGGTTCAAAATTAATCAGGCCAAATCGGAAGCCCTCAATATCAATTTGCCCAAACCAGTAGAAAAACTGATTGATCTCAATTTCAATTTTAAATGGCAACCCTCTATGATAAAATATTTAGGGGTGTACATTACAAAAGAATACTAGGCTTTGTATAAAGCGAATTATCCCAGGTTGTTTCGGACTCTCCGTGAGGATCTCAAGAGATGGGCGGAGTGCAGTATCTCGTGGATAGGCCGCATTCACAGTGTAAAGATGAATCTCCTGCCACGAGTTCTGTACCTTTTCCAGGCCCTCCCGATCCCCCTGATCAGAGAAGATATCCTCTCGCTGCAGTCCCTGATAACAAAATTTATCTGGAATAAGAAAAACCCACGAATTAACAGAGCAATCTTGAGGAGGCCGACCTTGAGAGGAGGGTTGGGGGTGCCATGTCTGTTCGCCTACTACAAAGCAGCGCAATTGTGCCAGTTAGTGCAATGGCACACCGATCCGAAGCTTCGTAGGTGGGTAGCATTAGAAAAAGAATGTTGCTCACCAATAGAGATTAATAATCTGATTTGGCTGCCCCAAAAAAGTCGGGCCGTTATGCAGACACCTCTACGGACTATGGCTAACTCCTTGAAGGTCTGGGACGCAGTTAAGCTCAAATGCCATCTCACGTCCCTACACTCTCTGATGACTCCCATTTGGGGGAACCCAAACTTTGCTCCAGGGGTGGATAGTGCGATTTTTTCAAAATGGATCCAGGCAGGATATCTCCGTTTAAAGGATCTGGAGGGCAGGTTACACGTAAAAACATTCGATCACATTAAAGAGGAGAAAAATTTACCCAACACAGAATTTTTTAGATACCTCCAGATCAGGGCCTTCTACAACGAAGCCCCAATTCGGCCCCGGAGAACAAATTTTGAGCAGGTCTGTTCAAGAGACACGGACACAAGGGGACTAACATCTAGAATGTACAGGGAAGTGGTATGCCCGAAGACGGACGACCAACCCAAACTTCCATACACTGGCGACACAGTTTATTACACTGCGGCCAGATCCGCAAGCCGGGAGATTTCCCGGCTTGCTAGTGGCCGCCCCTCGGCGTGCCGCGCGTCATAGACGCGCGGTCACGCGTCTTCGGGAGCGTGCGCCCCCTGCACGCGCGTCCAGGGGCTCCCCGAGGGAGCCCTGGTGTCCCGCGATCGCGGGACAGCGGCAGGGGGTTCCGGGGGACCCGGCGGACCCGGCAGCGGTAGGGAGAGCGCCCCGATCGGAGGGCGCTCTTCCGCTGCTTCGGCGCGCGCCCGTCACTCTCGGGCGCGCGCCAGGCTACTGCTGCGGCACAGAACGGGCAAATGCTCGAATAAACTGTGCCGCAGCAGTACATGAGACAGTGGGAGGCGGACCTAGGCGAGATATTAGAGGACGAGGACTGGGATAGGATCCTGCAGATGACAGCCAAAAGTTCCATCTGCACCACATTAAAGGAGAATGCATATAAAGTCCTGATGCGGTGGTATTATACACCCGCTAAATTATCCAAATTTGTCAAAGGCTACTCCCCGCTCTGCCCCAAACAGTGCGGGGAGAGAGCAGACTTATTCCATATGCTGTGGTCTTGTACAAAGGTGATCCCGATTTGGGAGGAAATTAAAGATTGGCTTCAAAGACTGCTAGAAGTGGAGATCCCCTTAGACCCGTGGCTATTCCTATTGGGTAGACGAATCAAGGGGCTATCAAACGCCACACACAAATTAATCGCACACCTGGCCACCGCCACCAGATGCGAGATCGCAGCAGTATGGAAACAAGCAGAGATTCCAATTCTCCCAAAGATCAGAAACAGAATTTGGTTTGTGTGCCGGATGGAACAGTTGACGAGTTTGGTCAATGACACCGGCTCAAATTTTCTAAAAGTCTGGGAGCCTTGGTTGGCACAGACAGACATCCCGGGAATAGATATCACCACCATTTTGCAATGATTACCGACAAATGCATTCTCCGATAATGAAAGGGATCCCTGACAACTTAGAGACCGCAAGCCCAAAGTAGCAGAGGGATTCAGGCCACAAGAGATACAAGGAGTCGGAGAAGTTCGGAGGGGTCGCAGTGCGAGCAAAAAGATCAAGGCCACCGGTGCGAGCGGCCTAATTCAATTTAAAGCATAAACACGAAGCCCGTCGGGTAGAGGATCATCGGATCACGCATCGAGCATTCCCACCCCTCACCCCCCCCCCCTCCCTTCCTCTCCCCTCCCTCCCTCGTCCGGCTCCATTAGTTAATGGGCGTGTCTCCCCCCCCCCCCCCCCCCCCGGTTCGTCCTGTGAGTCTAGTTTGTCACATTTTTGGAAGGTTTATATAAAAAAAATGAAGGATTTAAATATGGTGATATATTTGTAGACAATGGATGGTGTTACCATGTAAGATGTATCTCACCCAATAAAACCAAAGTTATAAAAAAAATAAAAAAATAACAAATTAATCGGAGTAATAACTCAACTAAAATAAATGGAACGCTAAGTTACCAGAGAAAATAAGACTCAATAATGAGCCAAAAAAGCGCAGCGAAAATAAAATTGTACCAAATCTCATGTGTGAGGTGTGGGCTAGCACCCTTGATGATATGTGCAGGGTGTAGCTAGATGAATGATTCACCCATTGTGGTCTATGTCTGTTGTTTGGAGTCACAGGTGCAGCCAATTGGCGAGGTGGAGTGTCTCTCATACAGGTAGGTATGAGTAGTATCGCCTGTCTACCTGCTAATATGGTGTTAGAAGGCAGATAGACCCGGTAAGTTTCAATCGTGATGAACAGTCACAGAGATTACAGTAGCTGCTATATATAGCCAGTAGTAAGGCAATCCGGATCAACAGACCACTGCAGGTGTCCCTGATTAATGCTGTTGTACAGGGACACTGTATTAGCAGTGAGCAGGTAACACACCCTGGGTATGTTAATCAGTACAATAGACACGCCTGAAGGTGTGTCTATTATGTGCACAGAAAAAAGGTGACTGCTGCCACAATGGATAAAAATAGGACAGTAGTACACAAGTAGTGTCTACTCACACTTGAATGGATAAAAACAACATGAGGATCTAGTAGCATAAAAATCGCAGTGGCCGTGGTAATGCTGAGTCACTGTACACCTACTTGCTAATGCTTGGTGTATCAAGGATGGCCAAGGGTGCTGCTACAGTTACAAGTTTAATGCTTAATGCTTAATGCTTAATGCTTAATGCTTCTTTCTAGCTCCGTGTGGAGGAGCTAGTCAGGGACTGGACACGCTCCAATCACGAGCGTTGGTCCCGCCCCCTTGACGTAATGACGTCCCTGCCGACGTACGTTTCGCAAGGCAATGCTTTCTCAAGTCTGGGTGGGGCGTGTGTACTCTCCCCACCTTTTATGGAAGAGCGTGAGCTCTAATAGGTTAGTCAATTTCCTATTCTAGTACTCTGGTTGCGTGAATGACGTGTGTGTTATACATGTTAGAGTCACAGCGCTAAGAATGGGCATGTATATAGCCCCTTGTATATAGCCCCGATATCGAGTAGCAGTGCATTGACTCTAATGGGTGATAAATTAACCTACATAGAACGCATGGATAGCGCATATGCTGTTATTAATAGGAAAGGCATAACATTATTCAAAGGGTTGTAATGCAAACATGGGAGCTAACAGCTTGTATGATTACATACAGAGAAGGCTGAGAGGATAGCTCAGTCAAAGGTGCGTGTTCACAGAGACCTATTGAGGGGTCATGTGATCACACACCTGTGAAGTGGGACATGGCTACATACACGGGCTATATGAAGGGACTAAAGACAAAGCCCTCATTCAGGCCATTAGGACTGAGGGTTTGTAAAGTGTAGATCCAGCGGGACTCTATTTTGAGTAATTCCTGGTCCCAGTTCCCCTTCCTGATGCCCATGAAGAGCTGGTCTATGCCCTTAAAGGTAAGTACTGTATGGTCACCCCAGTGGTGCTCATTTACGTGCCTAGCCACCGGAGTGTCCATACCATTCCTAATGTTTCCTAGGTGTTCAAGGACACGTGTTCTAAAGGGGCGTCTGGTATTCCCTATATATTTCATTGTACAAACACATTCTGCCATATATATGACACCTGGGGTTCTGCAGTTAATAAAGTTACGTATACTGAACGTGCGTGTGTTGTCCCAGTTATTGAACGTTTTAGCATTTACAATGACAGAACAGGCTTTACAGTTTTTGCAACTGAAGCAGCCTGATGGTCTGTTGGGAAGCCAGGTTTTGTTGACGGGAGCCTCAAAGTGGCTTTTTACCAACCGGTCTCGTAGGTTCTTAGACCTACGCTGGTCATTTCAGGGTACGGTTTAAGCACTTCCTTGAGGTCCTAATCAGCCCTGAGGATGTGCCAATATTTGTAGAGTGCACATCTCGCTTGGTTCCATTGCTCGTTATACGTGCCTATGAACCTGATGGTGTTGGTGGATCTGTTTTCCACTTTATCTTTTAGTAAGTCCAACCTAGGTGTGTTTTTAGCTCTCTTGTATGTTTTGTGAACCATGTTTTTACTGTACCCACGTTCCAAAAATCGCTCCCTCATAAGTGAGGCCTGTTTCTCGAACTCTATGCTGTTGGTACAGTTCCGTTTGATTCGCAGGAACTGCCCTATAGGGATACCTTTAATAAGGTTGGGTGGATGGTGACTGGTAGCCCTCAGAATACTGTTTGTCGCAGTGCTCTTTCTGTAAATGGTGCTACTAATCGTCCCTGTAGATTCAATCTGTATAGTGAGGTCGAGAAAGTTGATTTTGTCTGGACCAATCTCGTATGTGAGTTTCAAATTATTCGAGTTTTGGTTCAGTCCATCGATGAATGTCTTGAGGAGGTCAGTAGATCCCCTCCACATCAAGAACACATCATCGAAGAATCTGTACCACATCTCAATATGGTCCGTGAATGCCTCATTGGTTTCACCAAAAACCACCTCAGCCTCCCACCAGCCCAGGTACAGATTTGCATAGGATGGGGCACATTTGGTCCCCATCGCTGTGCCCTGGATCTGGTGGTAGAGTTTGTTGTTAAAAAGGAAGTAGTTTTTGGTGAGTACAAAATCAAGGAGTTTGACCAGAAAGGTACTGTGGTCTTTAAATGCCACCCCCTTGCTCTCAGAAAGTATGATACAGCCTCTATACCCTTGGAGTGTGGTATAGAGGTGTATAGTCCCTCCACATCCAATGATACTAGAATCGTATCTTCCATAACCGTGATGTCGTTGAGTTTATTAAGGATATCCTTCGTGTCCCTAAGGTACGATGGGAGGGCTGTTACAAACGGTCTTAATATATGATCAATGTAATTACTGGCATGCTCGTTAAGGATCCCAATGCCTGAGACAATGGGTCGTCCCGGGGGGGGGGGTTGTCTGTTTTTTTATGAATTTTGCCGTAGGTCTAAGAACCTACGAGACCGTTTGGTAAGAAGCCACTTTGAGGCTCCCGTCAACAAAACCTGGCTTCCCAACAGACCATCAGGCTGCTTCAGTTGCAAAAACTGTAAAGCCTGTTCTGTCATTGTAAATGCTAAAACGTTCAATAACTGGGACAACACACGCACATTCAGTATACGTAAGTTTATTAACTGCAGAACCCCAGGTGTCATACAGTAGAGGCAACGCTTATTCTAACATTTGCCTTAAACTAGCCGGGTTACATTCAGGGTATGTGCTGGGTATGTTCTGGGCTAGTTTGAGGCACGTTTAAGGCATTTCTGCATTGACTAACGACCCATAGGATTAGCATAGCAGGGATCCCTGGCAGTCCAATTCAGTTTGAATGGGACTGCCAGGGACCCCCGCTGTTAATCTGATAGGCCATTAATCAATGCAAAAATGCTGGGGCTAGTTTAAGGAAATGTATTCAGAATGTACCTGGGTGTACCTGGGTCTTTTGGGGGAATTGCCACTGGTTTTTGTTAGAATAATCGCTGCCTCTACTGTATATATGGCAGAATGTGTTTGTACAATGAAATATATAGGGAAGACCAGACGCCCCTTTAGGACACGTGTCCTTGAACACCTAGGAAACATTAGGAATGGTATGGACACTCCGGTGGCTAGGCACGTAAATGAGCACCACCGGGGGGACCATACAGTACTTACCTTTAAGGGCATAGACCAGCTCTTCATGGGCATCAGGAAGGGGAACTGGGACCAGGAATTACTCAAAACAGAGTCCCGCTGGATCTACACTTTACAAACCCTCAGTCCTAATGGCCTGAATGAGGGCTTTGTCTTTAGTCCCTTCATATAGCCCTTGTATGTAGCCATGTCCCACTCCACAGGTGTGTGATCACATGACCCCTCAATAGATCTCTGT
Organism: Ascaphus truei; assembly: GCF_040206685.1. NCBI lineage: Eukaryota > Metazoa > Chordata > Amphibia > Anura > Ascaphidae > Ascaphus > Ascaphus truei. The sequence goes on from NC_134486.1 coordinate 370,631,296, forward strand.
GACCACGCACCTTTGACTGAGCTATCCGTTCAGCCTTCTCTGTATGTAATCATACAAGCTGTTAGCTCCCATGTTTTCATTACAACCCTTTGAATAATGTTATGCCTTTCCTATTAATAACAGCATATGCGCTATCCATGCGTCCTATGTAGGTTAATTTATCCACCCATTAGAGTCAATGCACTGCTACTCGATATCGGGGCCATATACATGCCCATTCTTAGCGCTGTGACTCTAACATATATAACACACGTCATTCACGCAACCAGAGTACTAGAATAGGAAATTGACTAACCTATTAGAGCTCACGCTCTTCCATAAAAGGTGGGGAGAGTACACACGCCCCACCCAGCCTTGAGAAACCATTGCCTTGCGAAACGTACGTCGGCAGGGACGTCATTACGTCAAGGGGGCGGGACTAACGCTCGTGATTGGAGCGTGTCCAGTCCCTGACTAGCTCCTCCACACGGAGCTAGAAAGAAGCATTAAGCTTAATACTTGTAACTGTAGCAGCACCCGTGGCCATCCTTGATACACCAAGCATTAGCAAGTAGGTGTACAGTGACTCAGCATTACCACGGCTACTGCGATTTTTATGCTACTAGATCCTCATGTTGTTTTTATCCATTCAAGTGTGAGTAGACACTACTTGTGTACTACTGTCCTATTTTTATCCATTGTGGCAGCAGTCACCTTTTTTCTGTGCACATAATAGACACACCTTCAGGCGTGTCTATTGTACTGATTAACATACCCAGGGTGTGTTACCTGCTCACTGCTAATACAGTGTCCCTGTACAACAGCATTTATCAGGGACACCTGCAGTGGTCTGTTGATCCGGATTGCCTTACTACTGGCTATATATAGCAGCTACTGTAATCTCTGTGACTGTTCATCACGATTGAAATTTACTGGGTCTATCTGCCTTCTAACACCATATTAGCAGGTAGACAGGTGATACTACTCACACCTACCTGTATGAGAGACACTCCACCCTCGCCAATTGGCTGCACCTGTGTCTCCAAACAACAGACATAGACCACAATGGGTGAACTATTCATCTAGCTACACCCTGCACATATCATCAAGGGTGCTAGCCCACACCTCACACATGAGATTTGGTACAATTTTATTTTCGCTGCACTTTTTTGGCTCATTATTGAGTCTTATTTTCTCTGGTAACTTAGCATTCCATTTATTTTAGTTGAGTTATCACTCTGATTAAATTGTTATTTTAACTCATTCACTCCTCACTCCACCATATACATCTTCCATTGCAACACACTGTGATTTGTGCACCTGTTTGAGTGCTCTCCATTGGGGTTCTTTCTCTCCCAGTACCTGTTCTATATTTACCCCAGATAGTAGCACCGCAGTGTTCACTTCCAAGCAGTAGCAAGGGTTTCCTTTCCTCCCCCCCTTCCCTTGAGTTCGTTGAATTGGGGTAACAACCTAGACTTTCTTAGGTGCAGGGTATCCTAACCCTGATAACAGTTGCAAAAACAGGAGCGAAAATATTCCAGGCAGATTTTGCTGAAGCAGCCCTTTGCTGGAGACTTGAAACTGATAACTTAGAATCTGAGAATCTTAGAGGATTGGAGAACTAACTATCTGAGGGGCATAGGTTTTTTTAATACTTCTGAGTTTCATTACAAATTTACTATAGCTCAATCCAAAGTGTGAGAAATTTCTCCGTAGCCACTCAGAGCAGGGCTCATCTGGCTCATAATGTCAGAGGCAGGGGGCGTGTTAAGCTAGCTTGAAAAAAAAAAACAGGTGGGCAGGAAATATGAACAGCTACTGGAAAATGTGCCCACCAGCAGCATCTTCACCCCAGCTAACTCATTGTCGGCTCCACTAAGTCTGGTGGGGCAAATGGAAATGCAAAGAGCATCCATTGATCCCATGACATGGATACTTGAGTCCTTCCCTCCTGTCCAAATGGTCTTGACACCTCAGACATCCTCTGGGTCTTTCATGTCCAGATGTCCTGCCAGACCTACTGGCACAATTTGTAGCCCCAGTGGCCTGTCAGAGTCGTGCTTCTGAAAGTCCCAGCTCATTTCTGTGTACAAGCATATATGTTTTAAAACACACAATTTAATAAAATATACACTTTAAAAATATCCTAAGTTTTGCTGGTATGGGGAATAGAATAAAAAAAACTGCACTTTATTTCTTACCAGCCATATTCCCCACACAATATAAAATAGAGTTAGGACTGGACTTTACAAGCCTCCTCACAACCTCTAAGCTGGTTCTGGGTTACCTGTACAGTAACTGGGTATCCCCCTTATCCTGGGAACACCTTATAGTTACAAGGATACTTTACATCCCTTTGCACCATTTACCCTTCTGGGTGCTGCTGAAGCAGGGACCCCTAGTAGTGAGTCGCGCAAGAGTTTTCAAGGGGAGATATTATAGAGACAATGTGTCTACATGCATCCAGGAATCCGACCTGATTCCTGGGTACATTTTTAGGGGAACCAGCAACTCTGGGCCCTGACTAGATAGACACATTCTGACAACACTTTCTCCACCCCCCCCCCTCTTTAAACTCATACCACAGCAATCCCTGCTTGCTGGCATCCCATGAAAGGTAAAAACACAAAAATTCTTTATTGTCGCATAATTACAGGTAATGATTTTACAACAGTTGGGTCCAAGAGCTGACACTCCTGACCCCAACACATGGATCAGAGGTAACCAAACAGACTTAACCTTTATTAGTCAGCCTGGTTACCTCTTCAATGTCACAACCATAACTCCAAAATGACAATAATAAATTATAAATGATGCAGGATGGCTACTGAAATTGTGCATGGTCTACATTATAAAACTTACAATAGAATACTAACCTTGTACGTTAACACGTACATGTACAGCTTGGTGGAGAGAAGGAAGAAGGCTGATATGATTGAAATGCAGTAATTTATCAATGGTTTCAACAGGGTACAGGAGGTAAGCATATTTCAGAGATATATTTCAAAGTAAGTGCTAGAAGTAGAGGTTATGCTCTAAAGCTAGAGGGTAACCAATATGGTAATGAATGGGGTTAACCCCTCCAGCTACCAACCTGAGAGGTCTAACCACCCACCCTGGGGAAACTACCCCTTCATCCACCTCCTCTATCCCCAACAAACATTAAAAATACAACAACCCTACTACCCACCCCCTCTACCTCCAACAACCTCCCTCCCAAAAACATACAGTACAATTATGGGCAAAATTCCTATTATCCACATTTGGATAATAGCACATTTTCCCATGAAAAATAAAACAGGATCAACGGAACTGCCGGATTCGAGACAAATCCAAAGTCGCAAAAAATTTTTTATCGCCTATCTCTAGTCATGTCCAAGTGCAGGGGGACATTTATTCGCAGCAAAATGATCATGACCAATTGTCCTAGATATGTCAGGGGGAGGCCTTCCAAATAAAGCTGATCAGGGTCATGTCTATCATTGAATTGACAAGAGAGAAAACCTGTCTCCACTCTGGCATGTTCTTAGCGCATGTCCACCAGATGTGGGAGAGAGTTGGCCACAGCCAAGAAAACAGAAAGTTGAGCTATTATTACTTATAACACGCATTCTAATTGGGGTTACTGTACATAAAACCTGAACATAAGTTTATAGGCATTTTCTTTGGTGGTCATACAGATAGAGCTAGTCTCTGCTTCCTCGCAGATATTATTCCATCTCTATGGCCTTTCCCAACTCAGCGTCCCATTTTAACATAAAAGAGCATTTAGCCTCTGGCACAGTGTTTAGAAACTGCTGGTAGATCAATGAGATCACCCCTTTGACCTGATATTTAGAATGATATATTTTCTCAAAGTAGGTTATAGTTGCTGGGGAGGTGTTAGAGTACACTGACATAACAAAATGTTTTATTTGGAAAAATCTGAACATTTCTGCTGAGGGCAGTGCTTTTTTCTGTTGGATTTCTGGGAAGCTCTTGATGTGTTCACCCGAAAGCATATCTCACACCCTGGCTATCTTCACTTCCTTCTAGGCCTGGACCTGATTTCCAGGACGTGAGTTGGAATCCGAATTTGAGCTGATCTCAGAGATTCACTGAGTATTTTATTGTGGGTTGCGCCAGAGAGTCTTTGGGTCGGTCTGTTTTGTCCAACCATAGGAGGGAGTTTATGCTTGTGGGAGAGCTTAATTCATTTTCCACATCGACCCAGCCTCTGAGGTTAATCTGGGAGTTCAAGAGAAGCAGTTATCCTAACTGAGAGACCTGTAGATATTTAAAAAGGTTCGGGAATGCCAGACCGCCCATTCTAGTTGGCCTCTTGAGATTCATGCTTCTGGTCCTTGCTCTCCTACACCCCACCCCTACCCCCATAAAAACCCAGATATGCTGATATACTGTATCTGCTTAACCTTCAGTTCGCGGCTTGCTACCAGGATTGGAAGCGTGCGGAACAAGTACATCAACCTAGGCAATATGTTCATCTTGACCGAATCTATTTGTCCTATTCAAGCGACGTATTTTTTCCATGATCCTAGGTTGTCCTTAAAGAGCCTCATTAGTTTGGGATAGTTGACTCTATATAAGGTTTCAAATGATCTAGTAATGTTAATCCGTAAATAGAGGAGGAAAGCCAGGAGAAATAAAAATTGATGGTAAGAAGTTTGAAAACAAAAAGTGATAGTACTGCTCACCAGATAGTGACAATTTGTGATAATTAGAAATACATTTGTGACTTATAAATATTGTGATATTCAGATGTGAATTCTGTGTTATTTGTGTATTAGCACAGACAATTCCATGAATAATATACAGGTATAAAACAAAAGGTGTCTTACACACACATAGGTGATATAATATATTCAATAAAATCTGTGTTGACAATTGAGAGTATGTTGCTGTTTAGATAGGATGGCTCAACATCCAGAGGTACAGTACTAGTAAAAGAAAAAGAAAAACAGTGCACAACTCTCATGGTGTAGTAAATTAAATATAATGTGCTAAAAGGCAGCAGGTAAGTTATGCATGTACATCTGTGAAATTCAAACAAGCGTAACATGTTATGGACATGTTACCACAGTGGCAATACAGCTGATCCCTTCACCGAGCGTGGTTCTTATGGGCTGCGACCGGGTTGATGGTAATCAGCGTCCTCTCAATGGGCAGCCTGTTCCTGATGTCCGTCCACGCTTGAACGCACCTCTCGTACCTCAAACGCAATGTAGGGCTGCTTCCACACTGACGGCCAAAGCCGATTACACTTGCTGAGTTCGGCGGCAGGTAGTGACGTCACCGGTCACGTCACTGAATTGTGACTACCCAGTGAACAGTTAAAAAGATAGAAAGCCACAAACATATACAGCAGTAACAGTGTGTCTGGAGTCCCAAGTTAACAGAGGCGACAGCTGGAGCAATTTATAGGATATTTGCCATTTTTAAAATAAGCATAATGTTTGCTGTGGATATTGTATCTGGGACTTGGGCTCCGCCCATAAATTTGAACAAGGTCACAAGATGGGGTGATAAGATCCCTGCAAAATTTTCTTTAATAGAGTTAGAGTGCCTGTGGCAGGACGGCCTCTAGCCGAGGTCAGGGAATAGTCCACACGGGTACTTTCAGGTTAATGAAAACTTTGAATGGCTTTATTTTCTCCACAGCATAACATAACATGTGGGCACACTGTCCCTTTAATCACCAAAACAAAACCTGCTCCACATTGGGAGAACTGACTAACACTCCAGGCCTATCAGGCTGGCTGGCTAAACCATTTACCAAACCGTAAATGTATATTAAGCAGTCATGAAAACAAATGAACAATTCTTACTTTGGTTGAAAGAGTTAGTTGGGAAATCTGTCTGGCTATTAGCTCACATAGCAGAGTTCTGTGAACTGAGGCAGCAGCTACTACCAGTAACAACATCCTTATATACCCTGCTGGTTATCAGGTGTCTGCTTACATCCTGATTACCCAGCTTTTCCTCTTGAGTTAACCTTCTGAGTGCTGGATGAAGCACTCAGATGTATGTCCCCCAGGCATAACTGATAGGGGTTGACTTCACCCTGTCACAATGCCCATCTGGGCAAAGGGATTTAGAGCTCTTGATTTCCTTGGTTGCTACTGCTAAAATGGGAATATTTTAATAAATATGGAACATATTGGAAACAAGCTACTTTGAAGTAGGAATGGATCTAATGATAATTTTGTGTACGGCATATGGTAGGTGGAGAAATAGTGCATCTTGGGAGAAATAATGCGGCTTGGAAGGAACGATGCGACTTGGGGTGGGGAAAGACTCAGGCCAGGGGGTAAGTATAATATAGGCATGAAAAAAGGTCACACTCTAGTATAGGAGATGCCAACTCCAGTCCTCAAGGGCAACCAATTTTAAGGATATCGCTGTTTCAGCACAGGTGGCTCAATCAGTGGCTCAGTAAATGACAAAGCCTTTGCTGAAGCAGGGATATCTTTAAAACCTGACCTGTTTGCTGCCCTTGAGGACTGGAGTTGGCCACTCCTGGTATAAACAGAGAAAGCTTGATTTGATTGAATACCAACATACTGGTTTTCCATTGGACATCACATCTACCTAAACAAGTCACTACGGTTGAAATGGATTGGAAAAGAATACTGAGGCTGGTGGGTGAACGTTAGATCTGTAATTCCACTTTACTAAACAACTACTAAACCTTTAAAAAACTGAAGAAAAAACTAATTGCGCAGTAATTGTATTACAATTGAATACTGTACACTTTCTGATTTTGTCATTACAATATTCTAGGTCTATTGATGCCTGGATGTTAACATTTATAAAGAGCGCGCTTGATATATAATTTCAGAAGTCACATCTTGTCGGTGTTAGATAACTTGTATGTTTAGAAACATTAGTGCTCTCACTGTTAGTAGCGATAGTAGTGGTTTGTAACAGCATTGTGCACAATGACAGTTCAGGACATCAAAGACAACACTAATACAACAAGGCTTTACAATGGTGCATTATTTCTATGGGAACATCATTCCCTGCCATTTGACCTGGAAACTATTTGCATTAGGGACATAGAAGACATTTCAATGTTTAAAGAATGAAATTCACCACAGTTGTAACATCAGTCGGAGATTGTACAGTTCTATACCAAAAAAAATGTGCTTTTTGTGTAAGTATTTCAAAAGACACACATAGAAAACTAGATTTAACAAGCATATTGTAAACTGAAAATGTTAAAACCAAACCGAATTACGTTACAACAGATAATCCTTCTATTTGAAGAGATTATTATTTAAAATTAAAATATGACATTATTGACAAACAAAAATTACCCACATGTCTTTTTCTTCTATGGGTAAAACTGTGTGGGCCATTCACATATATTTATGATGTCATAATTATTACATAAAGAGGAAAAAACACTGAACAAGCATTTTTAGCACTAACAAATGCCACACCACGTACAAGCTCGCCAAACCCAAGGCTAAAGGGTTCTCTTTTGTCCTTTTGCTACTACTCTTGTTTAAAACCTATAGACTTATAAATATTCATTTCCACGTGAATACATTGATTTACCTTCTGACATTACGTTATGTAAATTACAGTGTTTTCACCCATAGATGACTGACAGATCAAAGGAAAGTCACAAAACGATCACTTTGTGTAGAATCACTGAACAGAAAGTATATAGTAGGAAATTGCACAAAATATCATATGGGAGCAAAAACACAGACTGCTTGATTATGGACGTCTGTATTTTGTTTGGCATTGACAGCATGGCAGAATATTAACTTGAGTAAAGAGATTTCTGGGCCAGTTTCACTTGTTCTGAGGACTCCCAAGTTAATGTGCGCATTTGCCATCACACAGCTTTTGTAAAGACTGAACATTTGCAGCCTCATTTAGCAGTTTGTGTACTTGTAAAAGGCCAAACCAAACACATTCCAGGATTCTCAGGGGGAATTGGTCATAGTCCCACTTTATTTTACATTCCGTTACTACTTTTAATGGAATTACCTATGAACCTGCTTTGTACATACAAGACCAGGTAATAATTACGTTGCTATTTCATGGGCTTGAGTTAATATCAATTGCAAGAAATAGCAAAGTGAAATCTGAATCGGTGTAGCAGGTATAAATCAGTAATGATTGTGTCTAACCTGTTTTAATTGTTTATAACTTAAACTGATCTTAAGTGCATAGATACAGAGATCATTACTGGAGCCCCACAGTAGTTACAGCTACTCACTTCCTCGACTCCCCCTCCAATCACCTACAGAGAATGTTCTGACATAGGGAATCCTTTTCATAGTTACATATGTCACATATGGATATGCACAAAGGTGACTATAGTGTCATAGAACAGGGACAAAAATATTCAGACTGCCAGACACATACTGAATTGAAATACTTTATTTTAAAAATAAATAAAACTCTACAAACTGCAGGAAGTAATTCCACTGACTTCCTGTAGAACACAAAGTGCTATTGGGTTGACAAGTCTAAGATCCTATAGTGGGCACGCGATGGTGCACGCCTGTCTGCCGAGCAATCTGTGGACTGAGAACTACAGTGTCGGGGAGGCGTGGTGGAGGCAAGGTCGTTATAGCACGAGGCTGGTTCGCCCTCATTGGCTGAACCGCTAACATGACCTGGCTGCCGCGCGCCAAAAACAAAATCCGGTGCCTCCTAAAAAATCTGTCACGCTGTCACGCTTCCTCGTGTGTGCGCATTGTGGCTGGCCTTATAGAACCCCTGCATTTTGTGAGAGCCGCGTGCACCGTCGCTCGCACCATGGACGCGACCTAAGGCACCTTATGGGTATGGTGTCAGACCCAACAAGATCAGAAGTTGAACCCACACAACCACTGCTATTCAGAACAACAGCTCTAGCAGTGTGAGTTAAACCAACCGATGGCTAGTACCACTGTCACAGTACAGTATACTTGTGATTTCTACTGCTCATTGAGTGACATACTTGTAAAAAGCACTTTACCGTATTCTGGGATAGAGAAGCATATCAAATAAGCATTCTTCGGCCCTGAGTAACCTGGTGCAGGAAGACACTTTATTTGAATAGGCTGCCATGTATTCAAGCACCAAAGTGCCTTATGACAGAACACTGCTTAGTAAATATGGGTCACTGTCTTAATCCTTTATAAGATTAGAAGTACTAACTCAAGTCTCCAGCTCACTTTGTTATATTACTTTCTTTCCGCATTTGCTTTATTTGTTGTGCTTCATCTTGTTTTTACTTGTGTGTGTCAGAAAACCTGTGTTTTATTTAATCTCACTGGGCCACAGTAATTTACAACCCTCAGTACGTTATTACTTTGTGCTTGTAGTCCTTTCAAGGTTACAATCAACAACAAAGATATCCTTTGGAGATATGCTACTAGATTGTTACAGAGTTGCACTGCCAGCCATCAGCTGGTTTAGCTTACACTGCTAGAGCTGCTACCTAGTAGAAAACACAGTGACACACAAAGACAGTGACACACACACACAGACAGCGACACACACAGACAGCGACACACACACACACACACACACACACACACACACACACACACACACACACACACACACACACACACACACACACACACACACACACACACAGTCACAGAGACAGTCACACACACACACATACACACACAGTGACACACACACACACGCACAGACAGTGTCTCACACACAGACAGTGACACACACACACAGACAGCGACACACACACACACACAGACAGTGACACACACACACACAGACAGTGACACACACACAGACAGTGTCACACACACACACACAGGGACAGTGACACACACACACACACACACACACACACACACACACACACACACACACACACACACACACACACACACACACACACACACACACACACACACACACACAGTAACACACACAGACAGACAGTGTCACACACAGACAATGTCATACACAGTGTCACACACACACACACACGTACGCACGCACGCACACACACACACACACACACACACACACACACACACACACACACATACACACACACACACACACACTGAAACACACACACACAGAGACACACACACACACACAGAGACAGTGACACACCCAGACACAATAAGCCCCCCTCCCCAAACACACACAAAAATAAGGCCTCTCCCCCCTCGGGTGGGTAAGGTGCCTGGGAGAGTGGTATAAGGTGGCATGTGGGTTTACCTGGAGCCCGTGGATGGGCCTGCTTGAACAGCATGGCCGGTGCACAGGAGAATCCAGCAGGCCCACGGAGCCTAAGGCCTCGTCCAGTTTGGCGCGGAGCGGGCAGGCGCGCTCACACTGGCCGTGATGAAACACATTGCGGCAATGTGTGTGTCCAGCGTGAGCAAGTGCCTGCGCCTGCTCGGCACTCAGAGCAAGCTAATTTGAATTTGCCGCTCGCAAGCGCGTCACAGGAGCAGTTTGTCCAATGAGGGCAAACCAGCTACGTGATGTCGTGGCTGCGCCCCCAGCCGAGCGCGCACCTTGCCAGCCACAAATCGCCCAGCCGAGCAGGGCGCAGCACACGAGCGCCTGCGCGCCCGTTCCCTGCCTGGCCGCAGCCTAAGGAACGGAGGGACAGAGGGGCAGTTCCGAGGGAAGGGGAGGTCCCTGCAGTACTGGAGTAGAGAAGGGAGGGGGCAGTGCTGAGGGAAGGGGAGGGCCCGGCTTGGAGCTACTCATCAAAACTCCACCCGCCACCCAGCATCCTCCAATCACAATCAAGCATTCTTCTGCTATCACCACCCCCACCCCGTCCCCCACCTGGCATTCACCTGCAATCTCTGCCCTCCTCCCCCGTCCTGCCTGGGAGGGCAGCCAACATCCTCCGCTCTTCGCAGCCGGCATCCTTCTCCTGCAGCACTAAAAACCGGGACCACAATAAAAAAAGGGACATTTTGCTAATTAATTGGAAACCGGGACAGAGCATGAAAAACTGGGACTGTCCCAGCTAAACCGGGACATCTGGTCACCCTTGACAGCAGCCACATTAAATTCCCAGTATGGAAAACGTTCAGTACATGATATCTCCACACTGCAACTACACAATTTACAATTCACTCAAAATAAAATCATATGGACTATACATTTCATTAGCCAGAAAAAATAGCTGCTCTTTTTCCTTCTAAGAAAAGTACTGTACGGTATGTGTGGGACTTGTGTATTTTTGTGTGTGAATTTTGTAATAAAAAAATGAAATAAATGCAACCACAGTATTTTTTTAAATTTTATTTCAGCATGTGGAGGGTAGTACTCATAGAATAAATTTCTTAATAAAAAAAACAACATTAAATATATTGTAAATAGCTAACTAACTTTGCAAGATAATTGCAAACTTCCAGCACCACTGAAGTCACTTCTTCAATTGGTTTTTATTTTGCATTTGAAAAGATAATAGGCACTCATTGTATTGTGGACTGACACTTCTTTGGGAAGATAGCAGCAATCACTCTTATTGTGTGATAGAAACATTGAATTACTTACATCTGTTTTTTCTCTACTGCATATTTAATAACTGGTGAATCCCTGTTATTTTTCATAGTGCACACAGGACAGCTACATATGTTTGGACGTGCCCTCTGATGTGCATTTGGGTTATATCCTGCCAACTTGGTCAAGGTCATCTATTTCCTGAATCCCCTGATAGTGATTCTGATCATTAACACAAATGTGTACAGCGTATAACAGATATTCTTATTTTATTTAATATTATGGTCAGCTGGGCACTATTAGGATACAGTGAATGTTATTCAATTAGGTCTACGCAACACGCACATTGATAAGCACCTTCGGGCTCTTCATTGTTTCCATGATCCTTTGGTACATCTTTGTACCCTTCCTTTTGGCACACCGCAACTGCTCCAGGAAACGTAAACATCGCAGCTCAAACCTTATTGTTCTTCTTTCATTAATGTATACTTGTTTGTATCATTAATAACAATATGTGGCACGTTGCCTGCTTTCTATCCGGTACATTTAAAGCAGTCGGTGTGACTTTCATTCTCATTACTTCATTACTGACTAATGTGCAACTGCAATGTGGTAAAATCATAATTATACTATATAACCTAGGGCTTACAATATTTCAGAAACTGTTAATTATTTGGCCAAGCTCACAGGCCATCTGTTGAATGTGAACAAATAATAAACCTCAAGTACCATTAGGTTTCATATCAGCACATAACCACTTTTGAAAGTTTTATTGATGACTTTTAACAGTTCTCATAAATTTGAAAATAAGCTCCTTAGCTATTTAGTCTTCTGCTCAAGCATTCAATCTTGTAGTTAAGAAAGCCATATATTTATATTTTAATAATCGTTCATTTCAAGCACAATTTAACTTTGATGTTCTGTCCGTAGACTACATTATGAACACAGCTCCACACAATTAATGTTCTGTGTTTGGATGCTGAGGCAGACAGCAAATATACTGTAGGGTTTCACAGCACAAGCAGGCTTTTCTTGAAGTCGTTTTCACTTGGACTGTTATTGAAGGGTACCCTGTATGTAGTATAGTTAATGAGCTGGGCTATTGTTCAATGTGGCTTGTGAGAATCACATTTCTTAGTCCTGTAGAATAATCTCTGGCCTAATACATTATTCTATATTAGAGAACTGCTAAGAAACTCAAGCACACACATTCTTGTGTCTCCACTCCTCTCCTTATAGATTGCAAGCTCCTTCCTATTGTCCCAGTTTGTCTTAACATATATGTACTCTTTCGTTATACATTATTATTGTCCTCCCTCCCACTTTGAACTACACTGCAGAATATGTTGGCGCCGTACAAATAAAAGATAGAAATAATAATAATAATATCTGCAAGTCATCATTATTCACAACAATTAACATAAGCAGTTTATCACAAGCCATTGTGCCCGGCACTCTTAAAGCCACGATATAGGGTATTAAATCCCCATATGGCAGTAACTGTCATTTCAGTTGATGGAAGTTATTGCCAGATGGTGGCATATCGGCTTTATCTGTTAATACAGCAGCCTTTTATTTCTATCATTGTAATAACAACTACACTTGTTTCATTGTCATCACATCCACTCATTTAAATTTACAAAAAAATGCCATGGCTTCATTTGGGTTCAGATGCCCCTATAGGACATACTGTACCACTTTCCCCAATATAATGTACAGTATTAGTTGTATGTATGTCTTTATTTATATAGCACCATTAATGTACATAGCGCTTCAGTAATACATGTGCCAATCATATAATTAACAAATAATATAAATAACACATATAGGGAAGAAGTGCTTCAGACATAAAGGTAACATTTAGGAAAAGGAGTTCCTGCTCTGAAGAGCTTACAATCGAATTGGTTGGTTGGAAGAACGTACAGAGTCAGAAGGAGGGCGTTCTGGTAAGTGCGTCTGCAAGGGGCCAAGGTTTATGATTGTAAATTATCAGACATGAAGCTACTTATATGCTTCCTTAAGCAGGTGTGTTTTAAGGTGGGTCTTAAAGGTGGATAGAGAAGGTGCTATTCGGATATTGAGGGGGAAGGGCATTCCAGAGGTGTGGGACAGTCAGTGAGAAAGGTTTAAGATGGTAGAGGGCTTTATATACAAAAGGGGTAGCGAGAAGACATCCTTGAGCAGAACACAAGAGTCGGGATGGTGTATAGCGAGAAATTAGGGCTGAGATGTAAGGAGGAGCAGAAGAGTGCAAAGCTTTAAAACCGTGGAGGAGAATTGAGTGTGTGATACGGAATTTGATAGGAAGCCAGGAGAGGTATTTCAACAGGGGAGATACTGAGACAGATTTAGGAAAGAGTAGAGTGATTCTGGTAGCAGCGTTAAGGATAGATTGTAGAGGAGACAGGTGAGAGGCAGAAAGGTCAGACAGCAGGAGGCTACAGTAATCGAGACGGGAAAGAATGAGGTCCGGGGTCAGAGTTTTAGCAGTCGAGCAACAGAGGAAAGAGTGTATCTTTGTAATATTGCTGAGGAAAAAATGACAGGCTTTAGCTACCTTTTGAATGTGAGAGAGGAGTTGAGTGTTACCCTTAGGCAGCGGGCTTGTGCTACGTGGTCAATGATAATACTTTCAACAGTAATTTGGAAGGGGGTAGTAGGGCCAGGTTTGGGAGGAAGTATGAGGAGCTCTGTTTTTGACATGTTAAGTCGACGTAGGGCCATCCAGGATGATATAGTTGAGAGGCATTCAGAAACTTTGGTCTGTACAGCAGGTGTAAGGTCAGGGGTTGAAAAGTAATTTGTGTGTCATCAGCATAGAGGTGATATTTAAACCCAAGAGATGTGATTAGGTCACCTAGAGAGAGTGTGTAAAGAGAAAAGAGGAGAGGTCCCAGGACAGAGCCCTGTGGTACCCCCACAGAGAGATCAATGGAGGAGGAGGTGCTAGTAAAAGAGACACTGAAAGTACGATGGGAGAGGTAAGTGGAAATCCAGGACAGAACTTTGTTATGAATACCAAGAGTATGGAGAATGTGAAGGAGAAGAGGGTGGTCCTCAGTATCAAATGCTGCAGTGAGGTGAAGCCCTTACATTCTTATTAGGCAGCAGAGAAAACACGATTATTAGTAATATACAGTTTTAGCAAGGTTAAACCCCAAACCCGTTCGGGAGATTTGGCCATTACTGTGCGTGTGGTGCATGATTACTGCTGGTAACAGGAGGGCTGAGTCGTCCGCCGATGGTAGTGGGGACACAAGACTAGGCTTCTGGCGTTCATACCCTACATATTCTTTAGCAGTGCAGTGCCTCCATCTGCCGTAGGCAGATATATCTATCTATCTATCTATCTATCTATCTATATATATATATATATATATATATATATATATATATATATATAGATATAGCTATATATGTAGATATATAACATATATATGTTTGTGTCAATTGCTGTGTTACTGAGAAAGTGGAATGATTATGCTGTCTTCTTTACAGCAATAGCTCACTTAAGAAAGCTAAAATGAAGAATATCTGTGGGTTGAAGAGGCATCATGGCCCATGTTTACTAAGCAGTGCTATGCCATAAGACACCTTTTGGAGCATGAAGACAAATTATTGCCCATTTATTTGAAAAGGCTGTAAGGTTTATTCTGGCCCAAGAAGAAAACCCCACACAGATACATATCCAAACCATTACAGTACTATTAGTAAGTTATATCATTCACATACAGTAACATACGCAGTACATTACAGCTGCAGAGTTTTGGTTCTAAAAGTTATAATTCTGACAAGTAATGCAAAGAGATTTTGAGCCAAAACTTAATAGGAAAATATATTTTTTTATGCCTCTGATGTTATAATACAAGAAAAGCATTTAGTTACTGCCAAAAAAATGTAATCCATATTCTGCAGTGCATATTGCTAAAGATGGTTTGAAGTATGTGTGTATACCGGGCAGAGTTTAAACTGTATTGCAATGTTCATTTTCAGTAGGAGGTCCTGAAGGTCTGCATTAACCCCTTGAGTGCTCTGTGATGTAACAGTTACCCTCCTACAAGCCACGCTGTGGGGCTGCATAATGTATAGTAACAGTTAGGTCATAGGAGAGGGGCGTGACCTCCGGCTTTCTCCTAAACCTTCTCTGCCTTCCTCCAAAACAAACCTTGTTTCTATAATATAAAAAAAACCACAGGCAGCAAACTGGAGATTTATTTATTTATAAAATGTTTTACCAGGAAGTAATACATTGAGTTACCTCTCATTTATGACAAGTATGTCCTGGGCACAGAGTTATGATGACATATACATGGTTACATTAGGTGAGCAGGGTTATACTATATATATATATATATATATATATATATATATATATATATATATATAGTTATACGTTACCGTTCCAAGGATTGGTAAACAAGAGACAGCACTCAATGTTGAAGATCAAAGTGTATTAGTGAAAGCAAAAATACATCCAGAAACCCAACGTTTCGGTCCTACAGAATGGGACCTTCCTCAGGGGGATACAAAGGGAGAATGACACAGTTCACCACATATTTATACATCAAACACTGAAAGTCAATTAACCAATCACCATCACCCAATTAAATTAACACAAGAAACCTGCAGCTCTGATGTCATATGTTGATTAAGCTTACATAAGATACCTCCATACTGCTAATCACTCAGCTGTGTATCATCCATTGTCATGGTTATCAATGGGTGTGAGCTCTGATTGATATGGCAGGGGCAATAGGGAGAGGATATCTAAAGAATTAAGGCAGGTTGTGCCATACATAAGTGAAACATTATAAAACCAGTGACATATATATCAAACACTGAAAGTCAATTAACCAATCACCATCACTCAATTAAAATAACACAAGAAACCTGCAGCTCTGATGTCATGTGTTGATTAAGCTTACATAAGATACCTCCATACTGCTAATCACCCAGCTGTGTATTGCATCCATTGTCATGGTTACCAATGGGTCTGAGCTCTGATTGATATGTCAGGGGCAGCAGGGAGAGGGTTTTTAAAGAAGTAAAGCAGGTAGTGCCATACATAAGTGAAACATAATAAAACCAGGGACATATAGGTGTGGGGGAGTGTGGGGGAGTGGTGGGGATCATGATGGAATGTACTGACATAACTAGAGGGCAGAGCCAGACTATGTCATATGAACCATAAGTGCATATGGGAATACCACAATAAGTAGAACTTGCATGTAAACAAATGATGAATAAATATGTATAGACTTCTAACCAAAGGAGAGCAACAGAGGATATTATACCATGAAACACATCAGTGAAATTAATGTGATTGTCCACACACACACATGTCCATAGGTATCATCAGGATCTGACCTAAAGAAAACAACTTAGCTTAAAATCCTCGTTAAGCCCTTTTGGGGTCATTGTACTTAAATCAAAGATAGCTTTAGCTTCCAGCTGTAATAGTAGTTTATTCCTGTCGCCACCCCTGGTAGGGGCACGAGCCTGTATAATAGGCATGCATCTTAGAGTTGCTAAACTGTGTCTGTGTTTCCTGAAGTGTCGTGCCACCGGTTGGTGTTTCAAATCATCGTCATCTTCAGCACCCAGAAGTGCCTTCCTGATTGCACATCGATGAATACTGATACGTTCCTTTAACATTCTCATCGTCTTTCCAACGTAGTAGAGCCCACATGGGCACTTGATGAAGTACACTACATATTTAGACTCACAGTTTAAATATTGTTTAATTTTTGTAGATTTGCCAGTCTGAGGGTGAGCAAAAGTACTTCCTGTTTGCATAAACTGGCAGTTGGTACAGCCATGGCATCTGTATGACCCCGGTTTTCTCGCCAGCCAGGTCTTTGCTGGCATGTATTTGTCAACGGGATCAGAATGTGTAAGCAGATCTCCCAGATTTCTGCCTCTTTTATAACAAAAAAGGGGTGGAGCATTAAAGTCTTTCCCAATCCTGCGATCATTAGCCAATATATGCCAATGTTGTTGTATAGACCTTTTGATATGTCCAGATGCAGTGCTGTAAGTGCTGACCACTTTACAGCGATCAGAATCAGTGGTCCTCATTGTTGGTGACAGCAGCTCCTCCCTCTCTGGGATCCTGGCTTTGATGAGTGCCTTATTGACTTCTTTGGGATCATATCCCCTCTCTAGAAAGCGAGAGGCCATCTCCAGAAGTGCACACTCCACTAGTTTGGGGTCACTCACAATTCTCCGGACACGTAGTAGTTGTGAGAAAGGGAGACCTGCTTTTAATGGTGGAGGATGATGGCTGGTTGCATGTAATAATGTGTTCCTATCTGTGGGCTTCTGGAATAGACGTGTGCAGAGTTTTCCATTGTCCTTATAAACAATGGTATCAAGAAAAGGAACTTCAATGGTACTGTAGCTAGCTGTGAACCTAATTGTGCATGGAATTTTGTTTAGATACTCAGTAAATGATAGAAGCTCTGTTTCCAGTCCTCGCCAGACCAGGAACACATCATCAATGTAGCGATAGTAGTTAGATATACGGTCCGCAAATGGGGCATCGGTAAGCAAATGGGTGTTCTCGTAGGTATCCATGAACAGGTTGGCATACGCCGGTGCCATGTTTGACCCCATAGCGGTGCCTGTTAGTTGCAGATAAAAGGTTTTCTCAAACCTGCTGCTGGAGGTGATACTCCATAAGAACTACTTCAGGTTTGAGAAAACCTTTTATACAGGCTCGTGCCCCTACCAGGGGTGGCGACAGGAATAAACTACTATTACAGCTGGAAGCTAAAGCTATCTTTGATTTAAGTACAATGACCCCAAAAGGGCTTAACGAGGATTTTAAGCTAAGTTGTTTTCTTTAGGTCAGATCCTGATGATACCTATGGACATGTGTGTGTGTGGACAATCACATTAATTTCACTGATGTGTTTCATGGTATAATATCCTCTGTTGCTCTCCTTTGGTTAGAAGTCTATACATATTTATTCATCATTTGTTTACATGCAAGTTCTACTTATTGTGGTATTCCCATATGCACTTATGGTTCATATGACATAGTCTGGCTCTGCCCTCTAGTTATGTCAGTACATTCCATCATGATCCCCACCACTCCCCCACACTCCCCCACACCTATATGTCCCTGGTTTTATTATGTTTCACTTATGTATGGCACTACCTGCTTTACTTCTTTAAAAACCCTCTCCCTGCTGCCCCTGACATATCAATCAGAGCTCAGACCCATTGGTAACCATGACAATGGATGCAATACACAGCTGGGTGATTAGCAGTATGGAGGTATCTTATGTAAGCTTAATCAACACATGACATCAGAGCTGCAGGTTTCTTGTGTTATTTTAATTGAGTGATGGTGATTGGTTAATTGACTTTCAGTGTTTGATATATATGTCACTGGTTTTATAATGTTTCACTTATGTATGGCACAACCTGCCTTAATTCTTTAGATATCCTCTCCCTATTGCCCCTGCCATATCAATCAGAGCTCACACCCATTGATAACCATGACAATGGATGATACACAGCTGAGTGATTAGCAGTATGGAGGTATCTTATGTAAGCTTAATCAACATATGACATCAGAGCTGCAGGTTTCTTGTGTTAATTTAATTGGGTGATGGTGATTGGTTAATTGACTTTCAGTGTTTGATGTATAAATATGTGGTGAACTGTGTCATTCTCCCTTTGTATCCCCCTGAGGAAGGTCCCATTCTGTAGGACCGAAACGTTGGGTTTCTGGATGTATTTTTGCTTTCACTAATACACTTTGATCTTCAACATTGAGTGCTGTCTCTTGTTTACCAATCCTTGGAACGGTAACGTATAACTACATTCTCTATATGGGACGTGCACCTGTGGCTTAACAGCACCTATTGGAGTGCCAACTGCCTTATCTGACTATATATATATATATATATATATATATATATATATATATATATATATATATATATATATAATACTGAGTTAAGTTATGGTGAGTAAAAAAAGTGACAGAAACCCTCCACAGGAAAGCAAATATGCAAATACAACTGTATGCTCATCTGCATGCCTTAGGCAGGTCTGCAACCCCGCCTTTCCCCATTATCACCCAGCATACAGCACTTCCACTGCAGCAAGGGATTCTGGGAAATGACATGCAAATGAACACACGGTGTCACTTTTTGCCTCAATAACCATTTTTAACATGGTTCCCTATAGGCTTAAGCTGTGACCATGCAGCAAGCTTGCTTCATTCATTGTAACATCGCCGGAAGAAGAGATCAGTGTATCTCGAAAGCTCGCACAAATAAAAGCATTTCGTTAGCCACAGAACGGTATCATCTATTTTTATTTTTATTTTTTTGATTATTATATATATATATATATATATACATTGCATGCACAGTACGAGATAATATGTGTGTAACGGTCTTTCTGGCCCGGCCTGACCCACCCAATCTCACATTGGCCCCTGTGGTCTAACCGGTCCCCATTACAGTGTGATAGTGTCTGGTGGTGCACCTGTTGGCAACAGGACTCCTGAGTCTCCCGCATGATGGTGTGTGGGGAGAACCCGTCCAGACAGGCAGCTGAGGTAGTGGGCTGAGTCCTACCTAGTTCCAGTGCAGCGCCTCCACCTCATCAGGGTCCCTTCGGTCACTTGGGGATGGTCCTGGTGAGGAACTCCTCGGTGGTGCTCCCCTCTGTACATTCACTCCACACACGTACACGAGAGGGTGTTCGAATAAGAGCATCTTTATTGATTGAGGTGGGCTAGCTGCCCCACGCAGTAGAATCTCTAGCCACTCATCTTGAGTCAGTGCTTCCCTTTGAAAGGTGAGTTCTCCTTTAATAGGGATTCCCTATCCCAGCCGGGATATCTCTATCCTGTGCCAGGTCCCTGGACACAGTCTCCTTGCAGCTACTATAACATAACCAGAACTTTCCAGCAACTCCAGACTAGGACTAGAACTTGAACTCCTCCTCCTTTCAGCTGAACTTGTACTAGCCCTCTTTTAGAAACAGTGCTGTGCCTTATGTACACTCTGGAAGCTGACACACCTCTGACATCACTAACCATGGAGTCAGAGCATGTGACCACTCCCATCCATACACATGGCACCCCACCAGGGTGTGAGGGCAAACCTCCATAATTACTGCTGGCATGCCCACAACTTACCAGGCCTTACTGTCAGCAGGAGAGATGACTGTAGCCATTTTACATGACCGCTACATGTGTTATAGGCGTATGTAACAGTTACAGACCAGATTAAAATGAGCGGTAGCTTAAACGGCCACGTCTTTATTAACCATACTGATACACTGAAGCAGTTTAATCTCACACTTTAATCTGCCAGAGTAGCCAAACCTTTTTTCTTTTCCAGACCAACAGCACCCTGCAGGGGCTGATTTCTCACAAGGCTGAGAAGGCTATAGCCTACAGTGGCAATTTTTTGGGGGGAGGCAATTTGTGTGTGTGTCTTACCTTACGAGACATCACATGACGTGGCATTGCCATGACAACATGGCATCACATGCTGCAGTGGCATCATGACATCGTGCTCAGAGGAGGAAGGCCACCCCTGAGTCTACGGGGGTAAAAAAGTAAGTCCACCACTGGCACCCAACCATAAAGGGAAGAATGGTGATTGGCTTGACACTGCAGTCATGCTGCCCTTTCCTATCTGTCAGGGCTCTCTTCTTTATCAGCATCTCCCAAAATATTGAAAGGCTACTTTTTAAAAATTAAAAGGGGTGCATCAGCCATTACATATTTGACCAGGCATTCCCTTCGCGATATCCCATCATTCCCTGATGGCGAGTCTGTTTGTTTCTCCTGTGGCCTAATCTCTATAGCAGAAACTGTTAATTAAAGGGTTATCCTCCCCTAATCTTGGAACGGGGTGGTCCACTCTCTTAATCTTGGGTGAGGTTTGCCCCCACAAAATCCCAGAATTGGTCTGGGATATAAGGCCTTATTCAATAAGTCCAATACGGCAGCAAACTATCCTTCATGTCATTGCTAATTCATTGGTCGATTGCTGTGTGATCCCGCAAAAAGCCTCTTTCAGGATTCACTAAGTGATGTTGCAGGGTATCTCATCCCGATCTAATGTTATTGGTCATTTACTTGTATACCGTGTCGGAGCTCACGCAATCTCCCCCTTTATGTTTTCCTCAACGAACATTTAATATGACCGCTGCTGGGGGTGGAGCCTATGGAAACATCTAACAAAGTTCTAGAACTATGAAGATCGGTGAACCTACTGAAATAAGAGCCCGGTTAGTCCTAGTTTTACAAACAGATGCATTTATAAAATATATTTTAGCATATAAATTCAGGAAAGCGTATTTTTATTTTTACCTTTAGATATTTTTGGCACTGCTTCCTGTGCTTTTATACTGAGAAAGCAGTTCTTTAGAAATAGTGTGCTTAGATGTTCTCGTAGCTTTAGGGTGAGGAACACAATGATACTGTACCTGTATATAGGTTGTATACTATAAGCGTGACATCGAATAAAGGATTTATGCAAGATCCTTTTCTATGCATTTTGTTTTGCATTTGGACTGAAATTCCTGTAATATGGGATGAAATTATTAAAAACCGTAGCTAAATTTATAATCTACAGGGTCTGTGGGAAAAAAACTCCTATGATTTGTCTGGGTTTATAGTAAGAATATTATTGGTATTGTGGTTTGAACAAATTGCTGGCACCAAACCTTGCAAAAATCTTCAGCACTCAGGGGTACAAACATACTCAGCACCGAAAGGGTTAAAGTAAACATCTGAAACAATTATTGTCAAGCAATCACAATTTAATTTGTTCTGGAAATTACTTTGGTTTGCAGCATAATTAAAAAAAAAAATATTCTCAGGATTGCACCATAACAACATATTACATCACTAAGAGAGAGAAGCATACTGTATCACAGCAATGGAACATTACAAGTCACAAGGAAATCCATATAAGATTTTAGAATAAAGTAACAGGAAGTAACTGTAGCCCCCTGTAAACAGCACGGGCCATACCTATCTTCCTCCTAATGTGGTAAGTCCTGTTAAGGGCAGGCACCAGTAGTCATTATAGGTTTTCCCCCTTCCAAGCCCTGCCCTGAGTGGTAGATGCAGGCCCCTGACTCTGCTGCAGGCATGAGCCGGAGGGGAGGTTCTGCTCCTGGAGATACCGGCACTCTCCTGCTACAGCTGTCCTCTCCGATTCCTGAAGAAGCCATAGCAAAACGCGTAGAATCGATCTGCTGCGGGAGGTGACTGAGCTGGGGAGAACATTGGAGTTAGGTGCTGGCACGGAGACGGACACACAAGGCAGCTTCTTCCGCCCTGACCCGAGACGTCACAGGACGTGACGCGGATACACGTGACGTATGCGGAAGTGCTCCGCCGCTCCTGGAGATACCGGCACTCTCCTGCTACAGCTGTCCTCTCCCTCGAAGGCATAGCTTATTGAAAATGTGAGTGCATCATGCATATAATTGTTCATTGCTGCTAATACATTTTTTAGACTATACTGTACCATTGTGCGTTCTCTCTTTTCTTCTATACTATCTTGGGAGATTACCTGACCACTAACAAGCTTCCTGATACACTATCAAGACACCATTCTGAGGGGGTATCCACTAAAGAGCTCCTATCAGAGAGAGAAGGGTCTCTGATACGTTTATTATTGACATTGTCATTTGTGAGTACAACCATTGCAGAGACTTTATATATTCTGAGACTTCATTTGTTATACCATCTGCACTATTATATATATTCTTTCTTCCATGTTCACGAGACACACAGCGCTCCGCTCAAATTGGAAACCTACAAAAGGCGGGTAAGAAAGCCTGATCCAAAGCATTATCTGTAGGGTTCTCCATGTTGGGAGTAACCGGTTGTATTATTATTGAACTACCTCATTATGCAATGTATGATGACAATGTCTCATGTGTGCTGTTTTCCAGGTTGTTCGC
Organism: Ascaphus truei; assembly: GCF_040206685.1. Lineage (NCBI taxonomy): Eukaryota > Metazoa > Chordata > Amphibia > Anura > Ascaphidae > Ascaphus > Ascaphus truei. The sequence continues at coordinate 370,654,690 of NC_134486.1, forward strand.
CGCAGGATGGGTCTGCTAAAACTAGGTCCAAGTGGGGACCATTGGATTCCACCATAGGGAGAGTGTAGCCCCCTGTAAACAGCACGGGCCATACCTATCTTCCTCCTACTGTGGTAAGTCCTGTTAAGGGCAGGCACCAGTAGTCATCATGGGTTTTCCCCCTTCCAAGCCCTGCCCTGAGTGGTAGATGCAGGCCCCTGACTCTGCTGCAGGCATGAGCCGGAGGGGAGGTTCTGCTGACCTCATGAGCGGTGGGGCTGACTCTATTTAGGAGTGAGCTCCCGTAAGTGACGGTGCTGTTCTGTCCGAGGAGTTGGAGGAGACAGTGCGGTCTCACCTGTGCAGTCGTACAGGAGCAGAGAGAGGAGAGGAGAGACTCAGCCACTTTGAGTAGAGCTGATAGCATGATAGACCTGGTGGACCAATGCCCCTCCCCACACTGCTGGGGTGATGGGGAGAATCCAGTCCCCACCCAGAGGCTAACCTCTGAGGTGGGCCGCGGGGTATTGCCGCCCCAGCCCAGACCATCCTGTCGGAGGAGAGACTTGGAGGGAAGGAGAGGAGGAAAGACTTGTAAAGGGAGGAGAGTGGAGTGTTAAGCAGAAAATTGCTGTTGTTGTTGTGGCTGCTGGTCGCCACTGGAGTCGCTGATCTGACCAATAAAGAGACAATACTTTTATACAAAGACTGTTGTGTGAGTCTGGAGCATTCAACCCTGGACCAGGGAGATTCCTCTATACAGGTCCTATCCCATATCCCTGGGAGTATAGAAGATGGAGGCGCTGCATCACTAAACCATGGAGGCTACCACCCCAGAAGCCTGGTCCTGTCTCCCCAATGTCAACGCGGGAAGCTCAGGCCCTCCTGTTCCACGCAGGTATGCACCACCACTACGCATGTAATCTGCCCTCACGCACCTAGACACCACAGATGAGTCTGGGGGGGGGGGGGGAACAAGGGTTACATAACAAAGTTGCATAATGGAAAGCAAGGAGTGTGCTGCGCTAATCACAGTGTGATAAACTAATTATATGTGACAGTGCATACAAAATATTTTTAAACACATTTGGTGGATATATTCTACCGGCTGCCAAACATAGGTAACTCTGACTACCCTAGCCAGATACAATACTACAAGACAAAACGTTACCAAACGGCGCCAGCATAAAAATGAAACCATAATTTAATTTTGGTTTAATAACCGAAATAAAGTTGCATAAAACATTAATGAAGGGAAACAATGGGGGGTGGGAGGGATGCAGAATGATATAATTAGGACGGGTTTGGGGGAAGGAATAGAGGGGGAAAGGGAACCAGAATCAGTATGTTACTTAAATGGATTAAGTACAGTAGGTGAGTTTCTATGAAACCCTGAATTAGGCATCCGTCAGGTAAGGGACACTCAGTTATCTATTATGTAGTGACAGAGTGAAAAGCTAACCACGGTGCTCATATAGCTTCAAATGTATTAGGGGAGTTCTAGAATGATATGCGTGATTTTTTTCCATCTCAAACAGATGCAGCGAGACTTACTGCCTCAGTTGCCGCAGACCAAGAGACTCAAATGCGAGACCTCTGAGCGGTTGGTCTGCTGCACCCGAAAGCAGTACATTTTGTAGCCCAAAAAGGATTAAAGATGTGTTAATCGTCCTGGGCAATATAGCTGCACAGAGGAGTCCCAAAGAGAAAACCTCTCTCTGTGTTCTCACAGACTCCGCTCTGGCCTGCCACTTGATGATGTAGATGGCTGAATATGGGTCTCTACATCATGCGGGGGAACTCTAGACGACCATATTCGATCATGTACAGTGTCAACAAGAGGCAGGATATTTAAATAATTTTTCTATACTGTATTGAAGCACTCCTCTTTAATCACCCCCACTTCTCTTCCTCATTCATCTGACTCCTCCTCTTTCTCCTTCCTCTCACCCCTCTTCCTCTTTCCTATCACCTCCTCCTTCTCCTCTTTCTCTCCCACCCCTCCTTCTCCTTTTCACCTCTCACCCCTCTTTCTCCCTTTCATCTCTCACCCCTCCCTCTCCTCTTTCTCTCTCACCCCTCCTTCTCCTTTTCATCTCTCAGCCCCTCCTTCTCCTTTTCATCTTTCACCCCCTCCTTCTCTTTGTCTCTCACCCCTCCTTCTCTTTGTCTCTCACTCCCTCGTCTCAACTTCCTCTCACCCTACTACTCCTCTTCCTCTCATGCCCTCCTTCTCCTCTTCCTCTATCACCCCCCTCCTCCTCCTCTCAGCCTCACTGACCCCCCCTCCTCTTTCTCTTCCTCGCTCACCCGCTCCTCCTCTTACCTCTCTTTGTCTTCCTCTCTCACTCCCTCATCCTCTCACCCCGCCTTCGCTTCCTCTCACCTCCTCCTTCTCCTCATCTTCTTTCACCTCCCTCAATCTCCTCTTCTTCTCTCATCCACTCTTTCTCCTTCTCTCACCTGCCTCATACTACTCTCTCACCCTCTCCTCCTCTATCATTCCCTCCTTTCTTTCTCTCACTCCTCCTTCACCTCCTGTCATCTACCTGGCTCCGGTGGTCTGAGGTGGAGACGGCAGGAGCAGGGCTGCAGAGGAGGAAGATGGCGGGCGGTGGGGGGAGAAGAGGACAGAGAATTGCAGCAGATGAACAGGACAGCAGAGGAGGACGGTGTGTAGGCAGAGGAGGAGGATGGGAGGAGGAGGATATCAGGCGGCGGGAGAAGAGGAATGAGGACAGCGGGAGCAGAGCAGGATGGTCAGGGAGGAGCATGCTGTAGCAGTGGCAAACAGCGGAAGGCAGAGAATACTTCCGGGTCGGACAGCTGGGGTGCACTCCTCACCGGCTTCTCTGCTCTTGAGATCCTCTGTCCTCTTCTACTGCTGCTGCCACTTTATATCCTTCTCCTCCTGTCATCCCCTTCTTCCGCCGCCATGCGCTTACCGCCCTCTTCTACTGCCCCCCAAAATCTGCTGCCCAAGGCGATTACCTAACTTGCCTAGTGCTTGCACCGACCCTGTCTGTGCCCCAGTCACGGGCTTACTGTAGGTAACCACAGTGACAATTAATGGATTGAGTGGTTAGTATTTGTTATTATTATAATGTGTATTTTATTTTATTCTAATGTGTATTGCATTGTAATTTCTATTTTGTATGCTTTTGAATAGGCAGAAGCACTATTAGCCATATTTGGCTAACAGGGCTATTGCCCTTTACTGTGTGTCATGGAGTGGGGTTGTTGGGCATACAGGGGGTGGGTGATGGTGGTAGTTGTCCTGGGGTGGTCACCCCAGGGTGGCTGGTTAGGCATCTCACGGGGGATAGCAGGAGGGATTAACCCCTTAATTTCCTTAGCAGTTACTGTCTACTAAGTAATTAAAGAATTACTGTCGAGTAGTTGGTATTTTAATGGTTGGTCATTGGCCCTATGTTGGATGCTAGTGCCGCTCAGGAGGAGGAGGGTGGCATTGATTCTTAGTAATTCTTGTAAGTGTTGTAAGTAACACTTTTATTTATTATAGAGTGTCTATTTATTTGTTTTGTAATTTTGTATTTTATTTTAATGTGTATTTTATAGGCCTTTTGTAAGGGGTAGTTGCCTGGGATGGTTGGTTAGGCCTCCAGTTAATCCCTTCATTGACTTAGCGGTTAGCCACTAAGGTAATAAAGAGGGTTAATGTATTTTTATGTATGTTTAATGTTTTACTGCGCTAACATATTTTTTCTACATTCTATTGAAGGAGGGGGTTACCCGAGCTGAACCCCATTAATTTTAGCTCTGGGGACCCCCTGCTTCTGGAGATGCAGGTTTATGTAGGGTGTATCAGTAGCTGCTCTGGGTGGGCTCATGTGGCATGGTGCTGCGCGGGAGCTTTAACTCCAAGCAGAGCAGCTACCGGTACCACTATGGAGGTCTATATCTCCGGAAACAGGGGGTCACCAGAGTTGAAATTAATGGGGTTCACCTTCGTAGAGCCCCCCTGCTTCAATACAGTATAAAAAAAATGAAAATACATTGAACTGCTGCTCAGGTACATGAACAGAGAGACAGCTTCTCTCTGGGACTCCTCTGCGCAGCTCTTACAGACTCGTGGCGGGCTCTGTAGGATTAACGCTGTGGTAGTCCAATTCAGAAGCGGGGACCCCAGCTGAGTTAATCCTCCCGGGCTGCTTACAGCTTTCTTGGCTGCAATCGAACCCCGGCCCAGCCGCACTCCGGCATCGCACATGATCAGAGGGGCAGCAATTCTCACTACATTTGTAAGTATCCCAGACCTTAGACATCCACACCTCTGAAGACTGCACCTTAGCTTGCTTTCAAAACATTAGGATAGCACTTCCAATAGCGTTTAAGAGGTACAATACAACACCAGGGATTTCTTAAGTCTATAGTTCAAGATTTTATCCTTATTTAGAAGTACGATCCATGATTCCCATGGGACTTTCAGTTCAGTAATGTTGTGGACCAAGTCTAATACAACCTTCCAAAATGGTTTAATCATCGGGAAGTTCCAGCATATGTGAAGCATAGAGCCCCTTTCTTCATACTCTCTCCAACAAATATCAAAGGCACCAGGGAAGAAATAGCATTATCTAAGTGGAGTACGTAGGTATATCTTAAGGATGAACCCCTTCCAAGATGTCCTTCATCTGGACATTACACCTCTGTCCCCCTCTGTTTGGTCCTGGAGTTCTTTTATTATTGCATGTTATGCATACAATTTACTTCATATGGAGTCTGGAGGGAAAAGGAGAGACCAGAGGGAGGAGTAAAAAGGAGAGAGGAAGAGAGAGGAACAGAAGGAGAGGGGGCGAAGGGGAGAAGAAGAAGTAGAGTGGACCTCAGTGGCCGCAGCAGGCAGAATCGAGGACATAACTGAGTCAAAGACAGGGGTCCGAGGCAGGCAGCAAAGTAGTGCTGTTGGGACACGGGCAGGGGTCAGAGGCAGGCAACGAATAGACATCATCAGTCTCACAGGCAGAGGTCAGAGGCCAGCAGTAAAGAGGCAGGAACAGGACAGGAACAAAGGAACAGGGCTGGAACATAGGAACAGGACAAGCCAAATAGAGGCAAGGACCTTTAATCAAGAACAATGACTCCATTGTGATACAGGCACAGAGAACAGGCCAGAGAACAGGGCACGATATGAAAGAGTTGGAGCAAATAAAACAAAGACAAAGATAAAACCACAGAAACAGGAAACTATCAAGACAGGGAAAAGACAGAAGACAGGACACTAATAAAATGAAGAGGAAAAAGCAGAGAGAAACCCCAGAGAAGACAGCACACTCAGTAGACAAGCAAGGGAACTGTGAATCGAGTGAGAGTTTAGGTAGATATGTCAGGGATGTCCCTGACTGAAAGGGAGAAAGAGAGAGGTGAGGGGGAGGAGAGATAGAGAGGAAAGAAAGCAGTGAAATAGAAGAGATCACGGCCTGGACAGAAATTTGGTGTAGAGTGAGAACCCAGATCTCGCCACATGTCCTCTGATGGAGATGATCGCTACTCCAGATGCTTGGTAAATCAAGGAATATTGTAGGCTTCCTTGATTGTCCGTTTAAGCTGATTAAACGTATCTCTTAGATTTTCTTTTGTGTAAGTCCACTTTTGCAGTCTCTGTGGGCATGCAAATGGTGTTGCGATCATCTCCATCAGAGGACACACATGGTGATGCAGGCAGAGATCTGGGTTCTTGCTCTACACCTAATTTCTGTGCGGGCCTTGATCCTTGTCGCACCTCTCCTTCTCCCATCTTCTCCCTATTCCTCCCTCCTTCTCCCTCCTCTCTCTCCTCCTCCCTCTATTCTCTCCTTGTATGTATGTATATCTTTATTTATACAGGATAGCGCCATTAATGTACATAGTGCTTCACAGCAGTAATACACGTAACAATCATATAAAAACAAATAGTACAAATAACAGATCATGGGAATAAGTGCTTCAAACATAAAAGTAACATTGTAAAAGAGGAGTCTCTGCTACGAAGAGCTTACAATCGAATTGGTGGGGAGAATGTACAAAGACAGTGGGAGGGCATTCAGGTAAGTGCGTCTGTAGGGGGCCAAGCTTTATGTATCGTGTATAGTATTAGTACAAAGAAGAAGAAGCAGGCACACGGTCTTACCCAAAAGGAGGTTTAATATGCCATAAAGTCCAATGTTTCGGCTGCCTTCACCTTTAGAAAGGCAGTATTTGACTGCCGAAACGTTGGACTTTATGGCATATTAAACCTGAGTTTAATGTGTATGAGCATGAGTAAGACCGTGTGTCTGCTTCTTCTTCTTTGTACTGGAACATTTGGGACTACAGGAGCTCCCCAGGACCAGCGCACCGGCAGCTAAGTACCCCACCTCTATTACCATTGATATTGAGTGCGTGTCTCATCCTCTGTCTCGTGTATAATATTAGCCACGGTGCTACTCATATGCTTCTTTAAGCAAGTGTGTCTTAAGGTGGGTCTTAAAGGTGGATAGAGAGGGTGGTAGTCGGGTATTGAGGATAAGAGCATTCCAGAGGTGCGGGGCAGTCAGTGAGAAAGGTTTAAGGCGGGAGAGGGCTTAGATACAAAGGGGTAGAGAGAAGACATCCTTGAGCAGAGGATAAGTCGGCGGATTGCCATCCTTCTCCCTCCATCTCCCTTCTCTCTCTCTCCTGTCTTTCATTCTCTCTCATTTCTATGTCTCCCTCTCTCCTCCCTCAATCCTTCTCTCTCTCTGCCCCCTTCTCTATCTCGCCTTCTCCCTCTCTCTCCCTCTCCTTCTCTCTTCTCTCTTCTTCTCCTTCTCTCTCAACCCTTCTCTCTCCCTTTTCTCTCCCTGTCTCATCTCTCTCCTTCTCCCTCTCTCTCCTTCACCCTGTCTCCTTCTCCATGTTTCTCTTTCCTTCTCCCTCTCTCTCTCCCCCCAACTTCATCTCTCCTTCTCCCTCCCTCCCCCTCCTCTCCCTCTCCCATTCACCCCCAGGCCAGTGAAGCTCATGAGAGGTCTAGGTGCACCTCTCCAAAAAATCAAAACAACCACGCCGTCCCCTGCACTAGATTGCAGCCAGGCGTCTGCAGGATCCAGTGTGAAGGTTTAACTGAGCACTACCATTGGCCTAGCAAGTCTAGTGATAGTTCCAGCTAGTGTTTGCTGCAGTCTAGCATGAAAGCATTATGGGAAGAGAAGAGGCTGCACAGGCATGGTGCTACTGGCTGAACCGGTAGCACCTGCCAAAAGCCGCCACTTTATTTTATGCTATGAAAAGTGATGTGATATACAATTATTGAATTATTCACAATTCTGTAAGGCAGATAAGGGAGGTAGATTGGTACTCCAAGACAGAGCTGATTACTGTCGTGTGGTTCAATGTATTTGATCTGGTCAGGTCTGTTATTGTAGACTTGATACTAATCCTACTGGGGAATATCTGTTTGAATTGAAAAAAATATTGGGTGGTGCCTACAGTGAAGGTCTACTCACCAAGTCCTAATAGGGCTTTCTTTTGGCCCCCACTCCCACTAAACATATGTCACATACTGTACCCAAAATTCATGTCATTCATTGACCCACTGGTTTCGCCCGATTATCTCTAGAATGAACTCTTTTGCTTCTAACCTATCACAATATTTGGATTTTTATTTGCATTTATTAGTTTTAAAATGCCATAATTTTTGTTAAAGGTACCATTTCAGTGTTAAAATTACTTAGTGACTTTGCTTGGGATTCCAATTATAAGCTTTGTACTGTATACAAGCATTCACCATCCAGGAGGTCTATAAGCTGTTAGTCATTTTGTATCTTTGGATAGTACTATAGCATTAGTTCAAAGTGAATTAATTCTGAACCATGTTGAATTCAGGTTACAGCATCATTATTTTTTGTTTGATTTCCAATATTATTTGCAGGCTTGTGGTACCACAATGGGAACTTGATTTGCCCCATCGTTCGCAAATGTATATATGGGTTGGTGGGAGTCTCTTCACATTTGGGTTGTCGATGTATCTCCTCCACAGCTCAAACTGTGGAGGAGATTCATTGATTACATTATGATGTTTGGAATGGAGATAAATTAGGGGTTTGCTTCCAACTAAATCCATTTATTCAAGCTAAAGTTGTGATGTTTCGACTGATACAACGGCCTTTCTCAAGTTAAAGTGCCACTTTCGAAATCAGTCGAAATGTCGCAACGTGTGTTTGAATAAATGGATTTAGTTGTAAGCAAACCCGTAGTGCGTTGATTCGCCTTTTTTCACTGCTTAATTCGGATTGACAGGTTTTCCCTTGGTCCAGGAGCACCGGTAATTGTATCGATTTTTCTATTTTTCTAGTTATGTTGTGCAGCATATATCTTTATTTTGCGTGGAATGGAGATGAGACATCCTTTTTTTAAATGCCAATGGGTTCCATCTCAAGTTCACCAAATAAAACTATGTTACTAATATTCACTTTTTTAATTTGGAGATCTATATTTAAGAGAAATGTATTTGTACTAAGACTCATTTTAAAGAAATCAAGTGGATTGATAATATTCCTTATAGTGAGTTTCTAAGACCTAAAAAGAACTGTACTGATAATTGCCAATTAGAAATGCAAGCACTATTTCTTAAGGACAGATTTTAACATAAGGGCTATGGAATTGATTCATCCTACACTAGAGATACTAAGAAAAAGAGACTATCTTTATTACAATGTAACCCTGGTCCCCAGCAGCTCCTGGAGACCCCCCTCCCCTGGCGCAGCTCGATCGCGGGTACTGAACAACCCGACGGCTGCTTCCAAGGGTGGGGGCTGGAGCAGGGAGCAGCGCGGCTTCTCCTGCCTGCGGCCGGTTGCCGGGGACGCGATCGGGCCGTTGCTAAGGCCGCGATCACGTCTCTAAGGTCCCGGCGGCCGCAGAGCAGGGCGCCGCCATTGCGCTTCAAGTCGCGCATGCGCAGTGAGCCCCCGGCGGCCCAGTTAGCTCGCGCATGCACAGGGAGGCTGCGGGAGGCAGGGAAGAGTCGCGCGAGGGCAGGAGAGCCCCAGATAGGTCGCGCATGCGCAGATAGGGTTAGGGAGCTAAGGCAGCTCTTAGGAGGTCGCGCGAGAGTAGGGAAGCATAGGGAGAGCTTGAGGCGGCCATTAGGAGTTAGTGTAGGCAGAGGGGAGGAGCGCACGCGGCCTCAATGTTATTGTAGGGGCCTCGGGACTACAATTCCCATGAGGCATAGCGAGGCAGGCACCAGGTGCTTGATAGGAGCCAATAGGGCTGCAGGACTGCCCTGGAGGAAAGAGATACATTTTCCCGGGCTTTGCATGAGTCACGTCAGTTGGAGCAGCGGAGCTGAAGGGGAAGGAAGGATGCAGGGAGTGAGTGCAGCTCCTGCATCCTGATAGGTACCCTCACCCTCCAGGTAGGCCCCAACTCCCCACCAGGTTAGTGGGTAACTGATAAGGGACGGCCCTAGATAGGAAGGTCACCCTTAGTGTGTGTAAGGTGCAGGTTTGGCAGTGCCACAGCGGAGAGGGCTGTGGGCACTGGCAAATAGGCACAGTGTGCTAGTAGTGGATTGCTACGGGATCCAGGTGGCTGTGTGTGATTGCAGCTGTCTGTGTGTGTGTCGCTGCATGTGCTGGGCGCAGTGCGTGCAGTGTGTGTGAAGTGTGTGTGGATCCCTGCAGGCTGACAGTGTGAGCTGAGTGTTGGCTGCAGGTGCGTTAGGCTGTTAGGATTAGCAGTTACAGTTGAGACTGGGTAGCTAGGGGAAGGGGGGCAGGTTATTGTCCACAGGCCCTAGGAGTCTTCCCCAAGCCATCCCAGGTTGCGGTTCCTCAGGGACAGGCCCTAGGTTAGGGTTGCTGTCACTCTAGAAGTAGTTAGGCAGAAAGCTGATAGCGGCGGTTGCTGTTCCCATGCGGTTGGTGTTGCCGTGATCGGTTGCAGTTCCCGTGGAGCGGTGGGGCCCTCGTTGGGGTCCACCGGCAGAGTACCTGGAAAGGATCAGACGGACGTCTGACCCTTTGAGAAGAGTGTTACAGGCCCGAGCATCGGAGTGCTCGGAAGGTATCAATATTATATGTGCACCAACAGGCCTAGAGGTTTTAGTGACTGCGCAGTCACCCAGTGACTATCTCTGTAGGAGTACGGGACATTGGGTGGGGTTCTTGGGACACTGGGTGGGATCACCTGGTGTCGGGGAATCGTCCTGCGAGACGTCACCACGGGTAGTGTCTCCTCGTGAGAGGGACACAGGTTATGATGTTATGTAATGGATTATGATATTCTCTATGTTCGTAGTAAAGCCCTTAGTTATATATAATCACTGTGTGTGTAGTTTCTTATTGGGTTCCTATGTAGGGTCATTCTACACTTCCCTAGAATCCTACATAGGTGGAGGCGCTGTAAACGAAGATCCGTTCCAGAGGATTCACCCCAGGCTCTCATTAGCGGAGGCTCAGACCTCCTGTGAGCCTGACAGGTATACGCACCACACCGGTAACACCACATGTTCTACTCACCCACACTATATATGAGATTGGGTGGGGTGGAATACCCGTTACAACAATATCATACTAAATCTAAAAGAAAGGGTCCAATAAAGGAACAAGAAGACCCAGAACTCCTTCTCATGTTTCTTCAATGAGGACTGAAGTAACAAAGATGAGATAATAACTTTGGACTCTCCATTGTTTATTACCCAAAGTAATTGGGTTTATAGTTTAATTAAAAAAAGCACTATGCAAACATTGGAATATTTTACGTTTGGATCCCATTTTAGGTCTGATTTTTGCCAGCAAAACCAGGAGTTGTCTTTAGGAAAGCACAGAACTTTAAGAGTATATTAGCTCCCAACCAGCTGAGAAGTATCTAAATGGATTCATAGGACCTGAGATATAAACTGGGACTTGTGGGGCATTACAAATGTAATAAATGCAAGGTATGTAGTCATAGGATGACATTCAAATTTGGAACTTTGCATGTGACAGGGCAAAACTTTAATGTTAAAAATTGTATGAATTGTTTTACTACCTTTGTAGTGTATTTGCTTAAGTGCGAATGTGGATTACAATACATTGAAAAGACTAAGTATAATTTAAAACTATGTATATTGGAACATTTGAGAAATATAAAAAACTATTCCTAAATTTATTGTGAAAAATAAACCATTGACTCTATTGCTGAAGCATTTTAAAAATCAACATTCATGTGATACCAGTAAAGTTAGATTTATGGGGATTGAAACGATACAATTTGATAAGAGATTAGGCGATAGAGATCTATCTTTCCTTAAAAAAGAACAATATTGTATATACACATTTCAAACTAAATTTCCAGGTGGTCTTAATGACTACAGTGAATTGACACATTTTCCTAAATGTATCTATTTTTTTAACGTGTTATTATTCTTCCATGTATAATTAAACGTTTGTATTACATTAGTCTATATAATTATATGTAAATTGACATTATGTAATATGTTATGGTAACATAAATTGGCACCTTTGAACATATTTTATATAATTATTATGAATTTTTGATGAAGTAACTATCTATTTACCAAAGTGAATTTCTAAATTCACGATCCACTTGGTAATTATCACGGAGTACACTATATTTAGATATTATCTATTTGATTAAAATAAATCTATATTTAAGTATTTAGTTAATCATTTATAGCATTATATATATGTAACCCATATTCCCCCCCCCCCCCAATCGCAGATAGGGTGTATATGAGGGGATCTATATGCATTACCCAGTGTGGTGCTTTACCTGTTAGGCTCACAGGAGGCCTAAGCCTCCGGCACGGAGAGCCTGGGGCACGTATGACACAATATGAATAACCTCGTACTTGGTGCAGCGCCTCCACCTGCGATGGCTCCCACCAGAGGGGGAGTGGTTCCTCGCAGGACACTATATATATCACTCCACACACAGTATGTAAAACAACCAGTGACTTTACTTGTGAGCATAGGAAACGTACTTTTGCATATAATAACAGGTGTCTCTCCCTAGAGGAGACACTAACTACTGCATCTTGCAGGACGCTACCTCCACCTCCACCTCCACCGGATGATCCCACCCAGTGTCCAGTAACCCCACACAGTATTACCCCACCCTCAAGTGAGATAGATATGTGTGACTGCGCAGCCACTATGTCCCTTGTGAATGTGATATGACTCGTTGGTGCACTTGTAGATTACCTGCCGGGCACTCCGGTGCGCGGGCCTGCCAAGGAACTTCACAAAGGATCCTGATGTCGACTTTACACAGGAACTACCGTCCGGGGCGATCCCACCCGGATGGCTGATGCAGCTACAGCGAAGGTCTAAGCCCAAACCTCTGGACGGACACAAAGCGTCTGCTGGGCCCCTAACTGACTCTAGATAGTAAGTGGCAGGGTCCCTAACCTGGGGGCTGTCCCTGACACAACTCACACTACTGGGTGACTCAGGGCTAGCTGGGGCCTTGGGGGCTGCTGGCCTAGTGCAGGGAGTCACGGACTCCTCCACCCTACCTCCTTCCCCTAGCTTCTCCTGGCGTCAACTCCCCAACGAGCTCCAAGCCCGCGAAATGTATCTATTCCTGTCTGCAGGGCAATCCTTCAGCCCTATTGGCTCCCTGGCATCACATGGGGCGCTGCTGAGGCTCATGGGACTTGTAGTCCCTTCCAAGAGCCTTCCCTGGTAGGGTAGCGTTCGCGCGCTTATCACTGCGAATGCGCAACCCCCCAATGGCCGCCGCAACTCCCTGGCCTCTTCCGCGCATGCGTGACCCCGGCGCATGCGTGCAGAACTGCGATGGCGGCCCCCGCTAGCCGGGTGCGCCGCCGAGCCTCCTAAGGCTCCAACTGCTCCCTGCTCCGGCCCCCACCTTTGTAAGCAGCCGGCGGGTCCGTTGCTGGCTCCGGCGGCACCCGCGACCGCGCTGCCACAAAGGAGGGGGGTCTCTAGGAGCCGCCGGGGACAGGGGCTACACTCTCCCCCTGGTGAAATCCCAACGATCTCGCATGGGTAGCAGACATAACCATGTACAAACGTTATATAATGAAAATGCAGTACATAGAATATACAATGAATCACATGTGCTTTGTATGATTGGGTACACCACATTACACTCACAGTAATACCCGAGGCCAACTGAGTGATTGCTGTTTGCCGAGACCAAGGGTGGGGTGCCCCTAAATGATCATGTGGGGGTACCTCACTTTGACTTTTGTGAGCCTCCGCCAGGATAATCTCTTGGAGAGCATGCTCGGGGGTAACAGTCACAGGGTCCTTACTACGTCCTCCCCCCGGTGGAAGGAGTATTACAATGTCTCTTGGCCAGACCTTTACCTGGCCATCCGCGACATGGATACGGTAGGCAAGGAGGCCTTGACCTTTTCCGCGGTCCACCACATGGTGAATGGAGCGCTCCTTTTTGGGCTTAAAGGAGGCAATTTTCACTGAATCACTCGCAACACAGTCCTTGTCCCTAAGAACTTGGGAGGCTCCCACTGGGAAGCGAGCAAGTAGCAATGTCTCTTTACTCAAAGTCTCTGTTTCATCCTGCAGGGGGTAAAGGGTTGATACCTTACCACTGCGGTGAGTCATGGTGGCCAACAGGTCCTCGGGGACGCTGTCAGTTCCCACCTCTGTCTTGAGACCGATCCCCGGCACTGCTGGGGCAGTCCACTCACTGTCTCGAAACTCGGGAGCGTTGGATCCCAGTCCCGGGACCATTTGGGTTGAAGCGCACGGGCTCACACTCAGGTCAGGAGCCTTTTCCACGGCCGCCTCCATCGGAGCCTGTGGGGAGTAAGGAGGTTCCTCACCAATCCGCTGTCTTGCGATGGGTTCCGGTTCACCTGGAACACTGTCAGGTACCATCTGTGCTTCACGGGACATCACGATGGGGCTTACTTTTCTCTCCGCCTGGACGATAGGCGGTATGTACTGGTCCACTCGCACCACTGGATAGCTATCTTCTAAGGGGGACACCTCCGCCAGGACGTGATGCCGAGTGGAGCCAATCGCCCTGGTGGCCAGACATAAGAAGCTACCGTGCTCCGCTGCCACCTGGAAGCTCACACCCAACACCCCTGGGGCAGTCAACTCACCCTTGTCGTCGTTAGGTACTGATCCCCAGCCTAGTGTCACGCTGCGCTCACCACAAACAGGACGGAAGACCGCGGGGCTGAGGTGGGGATAGAAAGGCACCGACCCACAACCACGCAGTCCTGTCCGGAATGCGTAGTCCAAGTCGTACCGCGTCGTAGGGTTGGAGAGGTCAGGGTAGTCAGGGTACTTGCCGTGTTCCAGGGTTGGAGAGTCCGGGTAGGTAGAGTTTCGTAGCCAAGGTCCTGGGTAATAGAAGGTAGAGTAGTCGAGTAACGAAGCCGGGGTCAAAGTGCTGGAGAGTGTAGAAATCCAAGTAACAGGCAGGGTCAAACAGGACAGACAAAGTTCAAGACAAAACTAGACAGCAGCGGTGAGCACAATGCATAAACAGGAGTTTATGCTCAGCAAGGAATGCCAGACAGGAGCAGGTATATATGCAGGGAGGATCCAATTACCTTGCAAGGGTGTGGTCCGGTCCTCCAATGGTGTCCGAGCAGCAGTAATTAGAAACAGCCTGCAGGTCATGCTTTCCTGGTGATTGCCTTGGTTGCCGAGCAACCCGCGCGCGTGCGCGTCGCGGAGCGCTGACGTCACGCGGGTGTACGGCCGAGTTACCTCCCAGTGGGAGGTGTTGGCAGCTTCTCACTGAGCGTGCGTGTACTGCCCTAGCCGTGCGTGTGCGCATAGGAACGCCGTGTGACGCGTCAGCGAGGCGGTCCGTGACTGGAGTAGCTGCGGATGTGACAGTATCCCCCCCTTGAGGGGAGACCTCCGGGCGACCCAGAGATGGTTTTTCCGGGTACCTACGGTGGAAGGCATAAATGAGACGGTTGGCATGTACCTGACGATGAGGAATCCACTCTCTCTCCTCCGGGCCATAGCCTCTCCAGTGTACGAGATATTGCAATCCTCCTCTGGACATCCTAGAGTCGAGGATAGTCTGTACCTCGTATTCTATTTGACCCTCTACCAGTATAGTTTGTGGCGGTTTAGGTTGCCCCTTGGAGGAAGAGTCTTGAAGGTATGGTTTTAGAAGGGAGGAGTGAAAAACAGAGGGAATTCTCATGGATTTAGGCAGTTCTAGCAGATAGGCTACTGGGTTGATCCTTTTAGTGATGCGGAAGGGGCCAATGAAGCGTGGTGCCAGTTTGGGTGAAGTTACCTTTAAACGAATGTTTTTGGTGGATAACCAGACCCTTTGTCCTACAGAGTACCCTGGGACCTCTCTTCGGTGACGATCCGCTTGTCTCTTCTGTAGTCTACCAGCGTGCTGTAGGTTTAGATGGATCTTCTGCCATAAGTCTTGTAAGTGAAGGATCTTGTCCTCTGCGGCCGGGACTCCAGACTTCGAGATAAGAGAAGGGAGCGCAGAAGGATGGAACCCGTAGTTGATCATGAATGGTGATTGTTGAGATGATTCATTCCGAAGATTGTTATGGGAGAATTCTGCCCATGGAAGAAGTTCTGCCCAGTCGTCTTGAGTATCAGCAACAAAACACCTTAAAAATTGTTCCAGAGACTGATTGGTGCGTTCAGTTTGCCCATTGGTCTGGGGGTGATAGCCTGACGAGAAATGTAGTGTGACGTCCAGACTCTTACAGAACGCTCTCCAGAATCATGAAATGAATTGGGATCCTCTGTCAGATACTATGTTCCGGGGAGTACCATGTAACCTGAAGATCTCCCTGATGAAAACGTCGGACAACATTGATGCGGTGGGTAGACCTTTCATGGGAATGAAGTGTGCCTGTTTTGAAAACCTGTCCACCACTACGAGTATGGTGTCCATGCCTCTAGATTTAGGCAACTCAACAATAAAGTCCATAGATATGTGTGTCCATGGACGTTCCGGGATCGGTAATGGATGAAGAAGACCCGCAGGTCTGTTGTGTGGCGTCTTGTTCCGTGCACAAATAGTGCATGAAGATACAAAAGCTCGTATGTCCCTCCGCATGTTGGGCCACCAGAACGTGCGTTCGATGAGCTCAGTAGTTCTTTTGGTGCCAGGATGACCAGCTGTCTTGGATGAATGTCCCCACTCCATGACTCTCCTCTGGTAAAGAAGTGGAGTGAACAAACGATCCTCTGGAACCTTGAGTCCTGCTGGGATGTTGTTTTGAGCCTTGGTAATATCAGGCAAGGCGTTGAAAGTACTGGCTGCCACAATGCAAGTGGATGGAAGAATGGTCTCCTGCTGTTCCACCCTGCTATCCTCTACCAGGAACTGTCGAGACAACGCGTCGGCTTTAATGTTCTTAGAGCCTGGGATATATGAAATGATGAAGTTGAAGCGTGTAAAGAATAAGGACCATCTTGCCTGGCGAGACCCGAGTCGCCGTGCTCCCTCAATGTACAGTAGGTTCTTATGGTCTGTTAATATTGTGGCAGGTGTCTCCGTACCCTCCAGTAGATGTCTCCACTCCTCCAAGGCCAGTTTGATCGCGAGGAGCTCCCGGTTACCCACGTCATAATTCCTTTGAGCGGAGGAAATTTTTTTAGAAAAATACGCACAGGGGTGAAGTGGAGCTTGAGGATTCTTTCTCTGGGAGAGTATAGCACCTGCTCCTATATCGGAGGCGTCTACCTCTAAGGAAAATGGTAATGAAGGATCTGGGTGTACCAAGATGGGTGCTGAGGCGAATGCCGTCTTTATCCTCTCGAAGGCCTGGAGAGCTTCGTTAGACCAATTAGTAGGGTCAGCTCCTTTCTGAGTGAGCGCCGTGATGGGTGCTACTACCAATGAGAATCCTTGAATGAACCTCCAGTAATAGTTGGCGAAGCCGAGGAACCTTTGGATAGCCTTGAGGGAGAGAGGACAGGGCCATTCGAGTACAGCTTTGACCTTGCTGGGGTCCATAGCGAGTCCAGTGTCCGATATAATATAGCCGAGAAATGAGGTAGATCTTTGGTGGAAATGGCATTTCTCAAGCTTAGCAAATAAGTGGTTCTCTCTTAAGCGCTGCAATACTTGTTTGACGTGAGTAGTATGTTCCGGCATGGATCTGGAAAAAATTAATATATCATCCAGGTATACAATCACATGACGGTCCAGAAGGTCTCTAAAGATGTCATTAACAAAGTCTTGGAAGACCGCAGGGGCATTGCACAACCCAAACGGCATAACTCGGTACTCGTAATGCCCGTCGCGAGTATTGAATGCTGTCTTCCATTCGTCTCCCTGTCTGATTCTGACCAGATTATAGGCGCCTCTGAGATCCAGCTTGGTGAAGATCTTAGCTCCTTGGAGTTTGTCAAACAATTCTGTTATTAACGGAAGGGGGTAGCGGTTCTTTATGGTAAGTTTGTTGAGACTGCGATAGTCTATGCAGGGTCTGAGGGTTCCGTCCCTCTTCTTGACGAAGAAAAAACCCGCCCCCGCAGGTGATGAGGATTTACGAATGAACCCCCTCTGAAGATTCTCCTGGATATATAGTCTCATAGCCTGAGTCTCAGGTATGGACAATGGGTATGATCCTCCTCTCGGGGGCATGGTACCGGGTAGAAGATCGATTGGGCAATCGTACGCACGATGTGGCGGAAGTTCTTCTGCTTGACGTTTGTCAAAGACATCGCGGAAATCTTCGTATATCCCCGGCAGCTGTACCCTGTCAGGATCCGTGACCTCCATTCCTGCCACTGCCTTTGGAGCAGACATGCAATGTTCCAAGCAAAAAGAACTCCAACGAAGTGGCGTGGCCTCTGTCCAGTCAATGACAGGATTGTGGATCCGGAGCCACGGAAGTCCCAGAATGATGTTCGAGGAGGGGGTGTGAATGACATCAAAGGTTATAGTCTCGGAGTGAAAGTCGCTAGTCATGATGTTAAGGGGTATGGTTTGTAAGGAAATGATCGTGGGCTGCAATGGTCGTCCGTCAATGGCTTCAAGACCTACCGGTCGATCTTTGGGTACCAACGGTATTTTATTCTTGAAGGCGAACTTTTGGTCCACGAAGTTTCCTCCTGACCCCGAATCCAGAAAGGCCCGTGTCTGTACTGTGAAGGTCTCACCGGATATGGAGATCGGTAGATAAAACCTCGTAGAGGGTTGAGGAGGGGGAAAAGTTGCAGTGCCCAGCGTGATCCTCCTTATACTCACTGGGCTTTGGCGTTTCCCGGCTTCAGCGGACAGTTGAATACCAGGTGGCCGTTATTGCCACAGTAGAGGCATAGTCCCGCTCGTCTTCTTCGTTGCCTCTCGATAGGCGAAAGGCTAGTCCCTCCCAGCTGCATGGGTTCATCTAGGACGGGAGTTGTGGAGAGTAGAGGACCTATGGTGGAAAAGGAAGATGATTGTATACCTCGGGGGTGTTTGTTTCTTTCCTTCCTTCTCTCTTGGAGGCGCTGATCCATCCGGATGCACAGGTCTATCAGGTCCTCCAGTCCAGCGGGACGATCCAGAGCTGCTAATTCATCCTTCAACCGTTCGGACAGGCCCTGCCAGAAGACTGCAGATAGAGCCACATCGTTCCAGGCGGTCTCGGCCGCCACCGTCCGGAAGTCCAGAGCATAACGAGCCACAGTACGGTCTCCCTGAGAAATATTAAGCAGAGTGGATGCAGCCGTAACCCTACGCCCTGGGGTGTCAAACACCCTTCTGAATTCGGTGATGAAGAGTGTGAGGTCAGAGATCAAATCTGGGCGTTGCTCCCAAATAGGAGAAGCCCATGCCAGGGCGGCGTCAGTCAGCAGGGAGATTATGTATGCGACCTTTATTCGTGAAGAAGGAAAGTGAGAGGGCATTAGCTCAAACTGTATGAAGCACTGGTTCAGAAACCCCCGACAACCGCTGGGATCCCCTGCATATCGGTTGGGCGCAGGTAGTCGTGGTTCGGAGGTAGGTGTGATAAGTGCAGGAGTGGCTGCGAGTGGGACGGGGTTGGTGGTAGATACAGTTAAACGTCTAACTTGTTCAGTCAGGGTATCCACGTCTTGTTTAAGTTGGGAAACTAGTTGTTCCTTGTGTGTAAATGAGCCGGTAAGTTGCCGGAAGCATTCCTCATGGGTGTCTAAGCGTCGGGCCACCTCAGCGGCGTCCATGTTTGTTGGGCTGAGCATATTGTCACGCTGCGCTCACCACAAACAGGACGGAAGACCGCGGGGCTGAGGTGGGGATAGAAAGGCACCGACCCACAACCACGCAGTCCTGTCCGGAATGCGTAGTCCAAGTCGTACCGCGTCGTAGGGTTGGAGAGGTCAGGGTAGTCAGGGTACTTGCCGTGTTCCAGGGTTGGAGAGTCCGGGTAGGTAGAGTTTCGTAGCCAAGGTCCTGGGTAATAGAAGGTAGAGTAGTCGAGTAACGAAGCCGGGGTCAAAGTGCTGGAGAGTGTAGAAATCCAAGTAACAGGCAGGGTCAAACAGGACAGACAAAGTTCAAGACAAAACTAGACAGCAGCGGTGAGCACAATGCATAAACAGGAGTTTATGCTCAGCAAGGAACGCCAGACAGGAGCAGGTATATATGCAGGGAGGATCCAATTACCTTGCAAGGGTGTGGTCCGGTCCTCCAATGGTGTCCGAGCAGCAGTAATTAGAAACAGCCTGCAGGTCATGCTTTCCTGGTGATTGCCTTGGTTGCCGAGCAACCCGCGCGCGTGCGCGATGCGCGTCGCGGAGCGCTGACGTCACGCGGGTGTACGGCCGAGTTACCTCCCAGTGAGAGGTGTTGGCAGCTTCTCACTGAGCGTGCGTGTACTGCCCTAGCCGTGCGTGTGCGCATAGGAACGCCGTGTGACGCGTCAGCGAGGCGGTCCGTGACTGGAGTAGCTGCGGATGTGACACCTAGGACCGATGGTACCATTGTAGTAGGCCGGACTGGCCGTTGTAGGGCACACGGGCCCATACCAGGATCCGCAGCAGATGGGATAAATGTCTCTTTATCTCCAACTTCACTTGTGGGGTCCGCCGGCTGGCGCATCACCACGGCTGGTTGCTGATCGCTGAAATCACTAAGAGAGGAATGGGGGTAGAGACACCTTACTCTGTGACTTCGGAATCGACGGTTCAGGAATATGCAGTCCTGAGGGTGGAACCGAGTCTAGAACCGGGGTGTAGGGACCCCCTGGAACATCTGCTTCAGCCCACTGACTCGGTGCGACCACCGCGTTGCAGCTGTCCATTTTGGGCCATGTAGCTTGAAACTTTTGTGGTTCTAGAGCCGAGTCTAGAACCGTGGTTATAGCACGTGGAGCCTCAGAATCTTCCGTGGTTGAGATAGAGGGGTTAACGGCATCTTCCTCTGCAGGTTCTGGCTCTGGGACCGACTCTGGAACCGGATCTGGGACCACGGTTAGAGTGCAAGAGTCCTCCGAAACGTCTGTGAGGGGGATAGATTGGTTACCTGGATTGACCTTTCCAGTATGGCAGTCGATCGCTTCTTCCTTGGCGAGTTCCGTAGCCCGCAGCAGCACAGGCTTCAGGAACTGTGCTCCGCAGCAGGTACACTTGGGTCCCCAGGTCAATTTGCCACCTGGGAAGTCACATTGGTTACAGACACACCGTATGTATCCCTTATCATCCACTTCTGCCACCTGATATTCTGCTGGTAGCTTATGTAGCGGTCATGTAAAATGGCTGCAGTCATCTCTCCTGCTGACAGTAAGGCCTGGTAAGTTGTGGGCATGCCAGCAGTAATTATGGAGGTTTGCCCTCACACCCTGGTGAGGTGCCCTGTGTATGGATGGGAGTGGTCACATGCTCTGACTCCATGGTTAGTGATGTCAGAGGTGTGTCAGCCTCCAGAGTATACATAAGGCACAGCACTGATCCAAAGTGAGGAGTTCCTGTTGCTGTGCTGCTGTGTTCAGTAAGAGGCAGATGGAGGTCTGCAACATTGTTGCAGTAGTCTGAATGCAGAGCTGTGAGTCTGGCAGCACAAGCAGACAGAGACAAGCTGCCTGAGAGAACTGTGACCAGGGACCTGGCACAGGGCCGAGATCCCTGCGGGGATAGGGAACCCACCTATTAAGGGAAGGCGTACCTTTCGGAGGGAAGCAGCTGGAAGATGGAGGGCTAAGTACACCCCATTGTGGAGGGCAGCTAGCCCACCTCCAGCAATAAAGATGCTCTTAATCACAAACCCTCTCGTGTACATGTGTGGAGTGAATGTACAGAGAGGAGCACCACAGAGGAGTTCCTCACCAGGACCATCCCCAAGTGACCGAAGGGACCCTGATGAGGTGGAGGCGCTGCACTGGAACTAGGTAGGACTCAGCACACTACCTCAGCTGCCTGTCTGGACGGGTCCTCCCCACACACCATCATGCGGGAGACTCAGGAGTCCTGTTGCCAACAGGTGCACCACCAGACACTACCACACTGTAATGGGGACCGGTTAGACCACAGGGGCCAATGTGAGATTGGGTGGGTCAGGCCGGGCCAGAAATACCGTTACACTTAAAAGGGTCAAAATCCATACCACCAGACAATTTCAAGTCCTTTTGTACACATGGGCACAACAGAAAGGATACGTCCCCTCCCTTTCTTCTCCAGACTCCATACAGCTGAGGATGCTGTGTGCGGCAGCTTTTACCTTTCTTACGGGGAACAGAAGTTACGGACTGGGGATCACTGTGCTTCCTCCCCCTGGTGGAATCCAAAGGAGGGACACATTCTATAAAAGGGGAATTCTGTCTCTGTGCTGCGCCACTCACATTGCAGG